>NW_026864147.1:0-83293 GCF_026571515.1 Ruditapes philippinarum
CAAGAAATTTGAAAAATAGACAGTCAACAAATTTAAGACCCAGGAAAATGTTCACAAAATTTCGTGCCGATGAAATAAAATGAGTTCATGGTATTATTCCTTTTACACTGAACCGGTCCGGGGAAAAAGTGCAATTTTTTATCTTTACTGATGAAAGAATAACACAAGACTGCATTAAGCCCTTCTAATGATAGGTACAAATCACCACCCAAGTTGAACCAACAATCTCCTATATACTTGTTTGATATCTTTCACACATGAAGATATTCTTTCTTTTCAAAATTATTGTTACCATTTAAACTTTTGGGGAAATGATTTGAATCAACAATTCAACTTTTGGCCACAGAGGCCCTGTCTTTAAACATAAAAGCATTCCCCATGTCCTTTAAGTACATGTATAAACACATTTTATCAATAAATGTATTGTAATGCAAGTACTACAACTATTACAATGATTGAATTCAATAAATTTTACTCTATCAAGGGGATGCATAATGGGACAATCTGGTATGTTTTTTGTTTGTTTGTTTTGGGTTATATGTCACATCCACACAGTATAGGTCATATAGCGACGTTCCAGCTTTACTGGTGGAGGAAGACCTCAGGTGCCCTTCCGTGCATTATTTCAGGCACCTGAGTAAAACCACTGACGTTCCGTAAGCTACCTGGATAGCTTCCTCACATGAAAGAATTCAATGTCCCTGTCGGGGATTCAAACCCACAGCGGTGAGGGGCACAATCTGGTATGAATCAACATGAAGCCCATCATTAGCTTAGATTTTACAAACCTAGTGCTTCAACCCCTGACTCTGTGGTGGAAAAACTCTGGAGAATATGTAGATAAACCTCCAGGGCATCACTATGATTACTCCTGTATAATAAACAAAATTTATCAACAAAATTAAACCAAACAAACATTAACCATATCTGAAAAATGAAAAATTTTGCTTTCAGATACTGCACAGTAATATGTGTTTTGCATTTTCTGTTATAGTCACATTTTTGGTGTCGCATATTAATCCTTAGAAGGCTGGAGGCATCCTCTCTTCAGTATGTTAGTAACAAGTGGGAACTGTAGTAGAACCACAAACCTGTCATAACATTGCTGAGTCTGTTTGTCTGTTTTTTTACACCAATTTTTACACATTTTTTTGTCAACATTATCTTAGCAGTTGAGACACCTAGCATGATTTTCCTTCATTTTACAGATGAGAAAATTAAACATCTCTTGTGGTTTCCAAAAGGACACTGATTGTGTGTGGAGAATGAAGATAGGAGACCAAAATAGTTTATCATTTAAACAGCAGTATTTCTAATGTTTTGCTTCAATACTTCTCCAAATACAAGAAAAAGTTAAGAATTTTCATCAAAGTTCAAGATCAATCAGTTTTTTTTTAAATTCCTAATTCGATGTAACTCACCCTATCTGTTCTGTGGCTTCAATCAATGAATGTACAAAGTCAATGGTTGCCCAGGAAACACAAAGGTCAGGTTCACAGTCAAGCAATGTATCAACTAGTTCTGCAGTATTCTTCAACAGGTCACCTGTGTAAACAAACAAAATAACTTAGACACTAAACAAAAATTTTCAACTGAAACTTTTCACAAGTATAGGTGACATGCGACAATATGTGTGCTGCAATGTGCAACAAATCATAGTAAATTTGCAAGAAACAAAACTCAAACCAACTGCAAAACTCAAAAACTAGATCTAGAACATAACATCCCTGTACTGTTCTTATAAAATAGATAAAAACAGTAGTCCTAAAGAATGTTCAAACTGGTAAAATTGAAATGTTGCATCAGTTTGATTGAGCGTGGACATGGCAGGTAGTGGTTATTGCAAGGAACAGACCACAAACCCTAACACTGGTTTTAACAGAATTCAGTATGAAAACATGAAAATGGTGAAATTTTTAATTCAAAATCATTCGTAGATGTGTTAATATGGAAGTAATCATTGAAACTTCAATGTGACACATTTGTGCCATTCTTTGAAAAGCACCATAAAGGGCTTTGCTAGTGTGATAGCATTTACTGTCAACTTTAGTATATATTCTATATTTTCTATAGTATTATTTTAGGAAGCATGAAACTAATTATTTCATAATAATAATAAATAGATTTTATCAACTTACAGTTTGTAGAGCTCGAGAATATAAACTTAAGATGATCTAGAATATCTTCTGACCTCTGTATCGCTCTTATCCAAGGTCCTCGTGTTACAGTGTTAGACAGTGACGTATAGATTAATCTACAATAAATCATAAAAAAGTAATTGTAAGTAGAGTTATCAAAATATTTTTGTACTTTTATCACTAGGATTAAGGTCAAGGTCATTTAAGAGTCAAGGTCAATTGGGTGTGATCTATTTTAAGACATTGTCCTTACAGTAGATGTGCTCAACTATGAAAACATTCCATTTAAAAATAACAAAGTTATAACAGATTATACTAAGTAAACATCAAGCAATATTCAATAATTTGACCTTCATGGTCAAGGTCACTGATGAGTGAAGGTCACAATTCATTTGGCCTACATTAAGGTCTGGTCTGTGGGATTATCATGTCCAAGACAATCCATTCATAAAATACCAAAATACATGTATAGCCAATTATAGATAAAATTAAGCAAAATTCAAATATTTGACCTTAAAAATCAAGATCATTTATGAGTGAAGTTCAAGTTCAGTCTAATCAACTTGAAGATCTTGTCCAAACAATTGTTGTGTCCAACTAAGAAGGCAATCCAGTGAGAAATAAAAAAAGTTATAAGCAATGCCAAAGTTTTCAGATGGCATCAGCAACAACAATAACATGACTGTACTGAAGCTAGCAATAGCTCTCTTTTATTCCAAAAAATCAAGCTAACAAAAATTATAATGAAGACCCTATAATATTTTTACCTTGTATTCTCTACCAAAGTTGGAACATCTCTCGTCTCCATCATAAGTATAACTAAATCTCTGAAATAGAAATAACCAGCAAATTCGTTGAATTTATATCCATGCATACTGCATAACTAATCAAGGGCCATAAATCTGAGTTATAGTATCTGACAGGAACAAGGGGACTATATGCACATCTCCTCTTCGTATCCAATAAAGTTTCTTTGAATTCCAGCCAGAAGTTACAGAGAAGTAGCACGGAAACAATTATTGCTCTGGTTTTATATTGCATAACTTATCAAGGGCCATAACTCTGAGTTAAAATGTCTAACCCGAACAAGGCAATGATATGCGCATCTTCTTTTGGTATTGAAGGTTCCCATAAAGTTTTGTTGAATTCCAGCCAGTAGTTGCAGAGAAGTAGCGCAAAAATGATTTTTGCTCTATATGCATACTGAATAACTAATCAAGGGCCATAACTCTGAGTTAAAGTGTCTGACCAGAACAAGGCGATTATATGCGCATCTCCTCTTGGTATTGAAAGTTCCCATAGTTTCCTTGAATTCCAGCCAGTAGTTGCAGAGAAGTAGTGAGGAAATGATTTTTACTCTATATGCATACTGCATAACTAATCAAGGGCCATAACCCTGAGTTAAAGTGTCTGACCGGAACAAGGCGACAATATGCGCATCTCCTCTTGATATTGAAGGTTCCCATGAAGTTTCGTTGCATTCCAGCCAGTAGTTGCAGAGAAGTAGTGCGGAAACGATTTTTACTCTATATGCATACTGCATAACTAATCAAGGGCAATAACTCCGCATTGAAGTGTCGGACTTGAACAAGCCGACGATATGCCCATCTCCTCTTGGTATTGAAGATTCCCATAAAGTTTCGTTGAATTCCAGCCAGTAGTTGCAGAGAACTAGTCCGGAACCGAAATTCAGACGGACGGATGGATGGACAACGCCAAAACAATATCCCCCAATCTATCGGCGGGGGATAATAAAGTTAACCATAAACCTTCTGAATCTAAAAGTGATTAGCATTTGCCACCAGTATACAGCCAGGCCAATCTGCACATCTGTGCAGGGGTGGGAGGTGGGGATTAATCGCATCAATTCTGTACTGGTCATCATAAGGTGACATTCCAGCTTTACTGGTGGAGGATAACCTAAGGTGCTCATCCACGCATTATTTCATGCACCTGAGTAGAACTACCGACATTCTGTAAGCTAGCTGGTATAGCAGTGACTCTTTGATACTTAAACAGGTGCCTGCAACTTACATTTTACTAGAGCTTTGACCTCTTAAAGCAGCTGCTTTTTAATTCTATCTGAAAGCATATATGGTCATATTTCTTCTCTCATTTATACAAATGATATTTTTTTTTCAAAATATTTGATGAATGTTTCAAACAGTACTTACATAAATTTTTGATTATCTGCCATTTCTTTACATACTGCTGCTTCACACGCCATATTTCCTAAGATTCCTACAGATATTTCCTGTTAAATAATTCAAATATAAATTAGTTACAGATATTTCCTTTGAAATAACTCAAGCATTAGTTACATACAGATATTTCCTGTGAAATATTTCAACTTTTAGTTTCCTACAGAATATTTCCTGTGAAATAATTCAAATATTAGTTTCCTACAGAATATTTCCTGTGAAATAAATCAAATATTAGTTTCCTTCAAAATATTTCTGTGACATAAATCAAATAAGATTCCTGTGAAATATTTTATGTGAAATACATGTAAATTAAATAAAATAAGGAATCCCACAGAATATTTTATGTGAACTCAAATAAGAAATTCCACAGAATATTTCTTATGAAATTAATTAGATAATATATTTCTTCAGAATATTTCCTCTGAAATAAATCAATACACAATCTTAAATATAAACTGTCTGAGGTAGCGGGAATATATTATGCAGGAACCTTGAAATTTTTCTCTTGAGCTAGGAAAAATTCTCAAATCACAGTCAAAATAGCATAATTACTAGATATTAAAATCAAGTTGTTGACAGAAATAATGTACATATAGACTTACGATAACTCTTGGAGCCTTGGACTTCTCTATAATCCCGGTCAGTATATCTACAGCCTTAAACTCATTCAAGAACATGGCAACATCCTGTATACAGAGAAATTATAAGAGGCTTAGAAAATTAAAATCTACTTTATCACCAATATACACTGAACATTACAAGTTGTTTTTCTTATAAACATTCCAGTTTACATACCCCATAAACTTAACAGTTTGCAATCCTCATAAACATTACTGTTTTTTTTTATCCGCATAAAGTAACTGAGAAACGTTTTTTCTTTAAAGAACGCCTAAAGAACACCTAAAAAATTTTTATAAATGAACTACATGAGTAGTTTTGAATTTAATAGATGAGACTTTGTTTTGTGATGCTAGTGCATGTATATATTATGTAAAATGTTTTAATGATAGAGATATAGAGCACAACATCACTGGCACAGACATTGAAAAATATTTTAAGAGTAACTCATCCTGCAGGACAAGTAGCTTCTAAATCCAAAATGCAGGTAATATTTTTCTACTTGTCCTGCATCAAGTTCTTTTAAATTCTACTTGCAGACGAGTGGAATTTTCTATCTCTGACTAGTAACAATTAAACAATAAATCAAAATTCTTACAGAGTTCATGGACATGTCCCACAGTTTACACAACTCATTCTGAAGATCTTCATCTACATCAACTGCTAGATTACTCTCCTCTTCAGTTTCACGATCAACTTCCTACAAACAACACATAACAACATATTGTTTACATTTTCATTCATTACATAGAATAATTTATATCTTAATCTTTTTTCCTTCTTTATACAATTTGTTTTGATTAATAACAAATTTAAGATAACATGGGGGCATACATGTAAATGTATATTGGTAAATTACTCTTGTCAAACGTGATCTTGGAAATCTCGTAAAAATGTGAACTTGCGTTATACAGATTTTAAGTGTATGATGTCATAGCTTCCTCTCCATTTAAATGTAGCTCTGTGGTGGTCTGGGCTGACGTCACACTGTAAACCTGGGCCCTATTTACCTTAAAGGGAAGTGGGGCCTAATTTCAGTCCCAAAAATCATATAAGAGCACTGCATGCTGGGCTAACGCTCGTCATTTAAGGGCAATGACTTTAAAAATTATTCTAATAGTATAATGTTAAAACAAGAGCGATCAGTAATCACATGTGTCGCCTCATGATGGCCAATTTCATGTTGGGACAAGTTTTGTGACAGACGGAAAGTGCACAACTAGACTTGGTACTGATCATTTGTGTAAAGTTTGGATAAAATTGCACCAGTAGTATATGAGGAGTAGTCCAGACAAGCTTTTGCGTATCTGGCAACACACAGAAAAAAACACCTTTTTATCAAAGGGCCATAACTCGGCCAAAAATCATTCAACCAGAAAACCCGTGCAATATGCGCAAGGACTTGAGCTACAGATCAATCCTGTAAAGTTTCATTGAAATTGCATTAGTGGTATAAGAGAAGTAGTCCGGACAAACGTTAAAATAAAAATTATTAAAGGGCCATAACTCTTACAAAAATCATTGAACCGGAAAATGCTGACAATATGGGCAACTACACTTGGTACTGATCATTCCTGTAAAGTTTGGATGAAATTGCACCAGTAGTTTATGAGGAGTAGTCCGGACAAGTTTTGTGACTGACGAACAGACGGATAGACAGACTGACGACGGAGAAGTGATCTCTATATGTCGCCACTACTCCATAGAGGCGACACAAAAAATGAATACTAACAAGCGTTGTATAATCTATCTTGATAAGTGTCAAAATTGCATGTTATAAGTTATAACATCCTTGATTTTCATGCTTATGATTTGTTGTTTTATATGTATGAAAATTTGAATTTTAGATGAATTATTAAATCTTTTTTGTTAATTAAGAACATATGGATCGAATAAATAATGATCGGAGTGGAATAAATAAATAAATAAAAAGAATATTGAAAAAAAAAACGGTGAAAAGCAAAAAAAAAAATTTTTTCAAATACAGTAGATAATTATCGAACATAAAAGCACAATCAATTAATTAGCCTTAATTAAAGCCTACCCAGGGACTGACAATAGAATTTTAGAATGCGTTTCACGGAACATGCAAACTTTCCTTAATGATGGACAAACTTCTTTACTGTCAGTAATTGACACAATTATCACAGCCCAACAACGATTATTTTCGGAAATTTTTTTTTTTTTTTTTTCAATTTAAAAATTAAACTTAATGAAACAAAAGAGGATTATTATTATGGCTTTTTCTTGGTTGAAATCCTCGCTTAAAGTCATAAAATAACATTTGCATTTTCAACTTCCATATAATATTGAAAAGTGCCGTACGGCTAAGGCCATCCTTAAAACAAGAGCTGTCAGAAGGACAGCGCGCTCGACTTTTTTAGTGCTTGCCTATAAAACAAAACTTTGACAGTTAAGGGCACACAAGACTTTAACTAGGAATTTCTAAGTACAAATCAAGAAACATTTTCACAGAGTTATCTTCTCTTGCTTACAGATAGGTCTCATGATGGCACATAAGAACTCCAACTTCCAAAGTAATATCTCAAATGGTTAGGTCAACAAGTGGACAAGAATGAAAATTTTAACTGAGTTTCTAAGTCAAAAAGGGCCATAATTCAAATAAAATCCTTAACAGAATTACCTTCTCCTGCCCATGTTTGGGACCATGATGGTAAACAAGTATTCCAACTTTCAATTTAATATCTCAACCAGTTCAGTCAAAAAGTTGACTGGTACAAAAAACTTAACCAAGATTCTAAGTCGATAAAAGGCCTTAATTTTTAAAACAAATCCCTGACAGAGTTACCTTCTCTTGCGTACAGATGGGGGTAATGATGTGAAATAGCATTAAAAGTTTCAAAGCAATATCTCAAAGGGTTAAGGCAATAAGTGGATTTTACCCATATTCAATGTATTTTCTAAGTCAAAAAGGGGCATAATTCTGTCAAAAACCTTGACAGAGTTATGTCCTCTTGTCTGTTGATGAAGGTCGTGATGGTAAACAAGTATGGTCAGTTTCAAAGCAATACCTGCAATGGTTTTGAAATAAAGTGAGGTGGTACAAAAAACTTAACCAAGCTCAATACACTTTCTAAGTCAAAAAAGGGCCATAATTCTGTCAAAAACCTTGACAGAGTTATGTACTCTTGTCTGTAGATGGAGGTTATGATGGTGAACAAGTATGGTAAGTTTCAAAGCCATACTTGTAATACTTCTGAAATAAAGTGGGGTGGTACGAAAAACTTAACCAAGGTGTGACGCCAACGCTAACGCTAACGCTAACGCCGACGCCGACGCCGGGGCGAGTAGGATAGCTCCCCTTTTCATAGAAAAGTCGAGCTAAAAAATGTTTGTTTGCAGTAACGCGACCGACTCACAAAATTTGTCCCTACTCAAATTTTTTTTCATGGTCTTGATAAAAAATAATTTTTTTTGAATCAGAAAATTATGCCTTGTGCTTTGTTTTCGTTCTTTTAAAGGTTAATAGAAGAAATAAAATGTAGTTCTTCCAGGGAATTCCCCAGGCGCTTTTAGCGCATCGGCACCGATGCGCTAAAATTTCAGAACAAGAAATCCCGATGCGCTTAAAATTATCATAGCGCTTTAAAAAATGACCGATATTCCTTTCTATTGTGTCTATAAGTTAACCCCAATTAGTCAAATAAACAAGCCAATATACATGTCCTGTGTAGATAATTACCCGAGGCGTATACACAACCCGATACACTGATTGCCTTTAGACTGTGTGACGTCACAGACACCTGTCATCGATGTCTGCAGACGACTGTTGGTGCACTTTCAGGTGTTGTCAATTACCGTGTATTGAAATGGGTGCAATTTAACCGCGGCATGTGTGATATTTACATGTTTCAGGTAGGTGTAATAACTTTTATTGTTTTGATAATATAATTGGCATTAATTGACATGCGATATAACAGTTTGATATTTAGGGATGATTGGGTTAATTGTCTTTATATAAGTGTAATGTTCAATTTTATCTTTCACTTTCTTACGATCGTTACGTCTAAGCGGTACTGTTGTATTAAGATTTCAAAAAATAATATGTCTAACATAAATAAGGGAAGCCTAGTTCACTATCAATTTTAAGAGTTTTTTTTTTGTGAGCAATGTCGTTAAAACTGTCTCCGGATCATTTTGCTTTTTAATATATACATGATAATCGTATTTTACTTGGATTAAACTGCATAGATATTCAGAAATAAAATTGGTTGATGGTTACTTTAACATTGAAAACATTTACGACTGTTCATTATCAACTTGCAACTGAGTGAAAACAACAACAAAATCTTTACATCAACAATCCCACATAGTGACAGCCAATTGGTCATTTTCTTTTTTAATTAAAAATATCTTGTAATCTGTTTCTGTTAACTGAATCACCAAAATGAAAAAAAATATTAATTTTGCAGGCCCTCTTTAATGGAGCCTGTTCATAGACAGCTTTGTGAAGTGCAATCTACTGTCCTACCCCTTAGCATTGGTTTGTCAGGACATACAGGAGCTGGCCAGGCACTTTGGTATAGATATGGAGCAGTGCCGCAGCCACTGGCACCAGGTACGTGCCAGTCTAGAGGGGACTGATCAGTCAGCCGACCAGACCATGACCTGGATTACTGGCAACCTTTCTACCAGTCATCCAGCTCTTTACAGAATTGCTCCTCCCAACCTCTACTGCAGGTAATTATTATTAGATTCATTCATTCTTGAACATTAATGAAATTCCAATGAAAGTTGCAGATGTGTAACACTTTGCTAGAAGTTTTTCAACATTTCAAATATAAATTTTTTTACTTAGTTTAGTTTTAAATTTTCAAAAATTCACAGCAAACAAACAATATAAATAAAAGACATGAGGTTAACATAAATAATTACTTTCATTTATTAATTTCAGATTGTGAGCGAGGATTGAGCTGCCTGAAGAGAGTTAAGACTGAAAACAGGAATTGTCTCTCTGTTAAAGTTCTAAACTATCTTCTTGCCGTCTCCCTTCAAGGACCCCCATTAGAATCTTTCAACTTTGAGAAGGCAGTCAAGGCATGGAAGGACAACAAACCTAGAAGACAGGCCCACTTTTAATGATGTTAATGAAGAAAAAACAACTGAAATATACTCATTTAAATGGGACACACACACTTATAAATGTTGATCACATGTTGTGAACTTGTGTTTATATATAATTGTTTATTTATTTGAATTGTTGGAAAAAGTGAATAATAAAAAAGAAAATGCTTATCAAGTGAAAAGCTTTCATTATTTGTTTTAAAACAGCCCACAGCAGTATCTTGACACCTAAAATGGCAAAAATTTTCGACACGCGGTACGGGGGTCAAGACCCACCCCCGTCTAATTAAAAAAATGTAGCGCTTAAAAAAAATCCTGGGGAATTCCCTGTCTTCTTAAATTAGAATTCAGTTATCAATTTATTAATTGTTACCAGATTATCAAAGCATATATTGTCCAGCATTTTGAAATTCCATGTTTTTTTGGGAGTACAGTTCATTAAAAAAAAAAAAAAAAAAAAATCGACCTACCTACCCACCTTGAAAATTCTTGGTCGGGTTACTGCAAACAAACATTTTTTTAAGGATGGCCTAACCAATACAGTGTGTCCTTGCTTTTGGCCCGTACGGCTAGCCACTTCCTTCTTCAAAACATAAAGTTAAAAATGAGGCCTTAGTAACAAACCTCAATAAATTTGATCAAGGTTGAGAACAGCCAATGTTTGCTAAATGCTGTATTTCCAATACTCTCAGCTTGCAAAAGCTCTGGATTGTCCGCAAACTCTGGAGGTGGTGATGGATTTACATCACACTCTGGCGAATCCATATATTCTGGAGATTCCATGACTTGTTTTTTGAGTTAAGAGTATCTGGAACATAAAATTCTGAATACATGTTGATCTATATATGTAAAAATCTAAATTGTGTTGAACACAATAAATTGAGTTTGATCAGCTCACTTTCTAATAATCTTGATGTGTACAGAATACATATATCCTTAATGCACGTAAGATATTGAGATAAATAGCATTAGCTCACCAGTATTTTCTCAATTTGAACATGTATCATTCATGCTCAATTCAGAATAATTTGAACAAAACAGAATCGGCAATATCCTGGAAATTATATATCCCGAGGTCTAAACCAAGAGTATATATAAGGTAACTGGTTCAATCATTTTTTTAATTTTATTTTATTATACAGTATACAAGTTTTACTCCTGAAAAATACATAGGGGTCTTATCCAGCAGATTGCAACAAAATAAACGTTTTAGCAAAGTAGCGAAAATATGTGACAATCCTCAACTTAAGGTAAATATTCACGACATTCTTAAGAAAAATGATATCAAATATGGAAAGATTGTTGCAAATAATTGCTTTACAAAATCAATGTAGTTTTTTAACCTGTCATGGGCTAGTAGATGCGCTTTTTACCCTTTCACGGTCAATATTTTCTGAATAAATAAAAAGTCGCCGCCATTTCTGAATCAATGTCGAATAATCTTTACCGTCGTTGTAGTCACCTAGCTTAATATCATCATCATCATAATCATCATCATCACGGCTTCAATTACAGCCTTGCCGTCATCATCAGCATCAGCAGCTGTATAATTACTAGATCGATTTTAAATCAACTTACAAATTTTGTATGAAACAGATCTACTTTAAAAATTTTGCAATTTAAAATAAAATCTAAATGGTTGATCAGACTTGATAAAGTTATGAGAAACAAATTATATACTGTCATACCGGAAAATAATTATTTGGTGTCAGACCTTGAGGGGGTAACAAGAGATTTCTAATCTCGCGACCCTACGCTGGATAAAGTAAAATAAAGTAAAAGGGTTTTATGTCGGTCAAAAGCTATACTGTACATAGCTTATGTTTTGTAAAATGTTATATACATTGTATATACGTACAGTATACCGACAATAAATAAATTTTGATTTGATTTGATTTGATTTGAGATATATCGATATTTGGAAACTTTGCTTATCTTAAAAAGCATAGTAAGTTAATGTTACAAACAATGCTATACAAAAAAAGTAACGCTATATATATACATGTATGTCCCGTCCCATTCATTTAAATGTTAATTAAGGCTGATGTTGTATTAATTGACTATAACGCAAAAGAAAAGTATATGCATGGAAATTTGACTAAAATTTATGATATACCTTACTGAAAATTCAGCATGGTTGGTACCATTTAGGTTATTCACTTACCAACAGAGTCATGATAACTGTACGTAGCCCCTGTAACTTGTTTTCAGATGGTGGTTTGCATCTATAGCACGGACTTTGATTACACAAATCCACGTCATCTATATAATATATGGACACGTGATATCTAATGGAACTATCCGCTCTCCTCCTGTTATACAACGAGATTATTTGATTTGTACAGTAACGGGGAATTCGACACCCTGGCATCCCCACCCGACACTGCCGAAAAGATCACAAAGTAATCATTACCGCTGTTTGTGTCTATCGACAGTAATGTATACCTCGCCGTGTAACTATGACTATATAACCCGCTTTTTGAAATGTAAAGTACCATTCCGTAGGTAACTGAAAATATAATTATGGTACAAAACATCCTATAATTCCAATAATGGAAATTCCTATGCAAGTTTTCTTTTGCGTTTGAGATGATACATACGAATGAACCATATTTTGAGTAAAGGTAAAATGTTTGGAGGTTGACCTAAAGAAGAAACCGTTCAAGTTTCCTGAACAAAAAACTGTGTCCAAACTAAGACCAGATATTGTTTTATGGTCTTCAGCGAGCAAACAAGTTGCTCCACTTGCACTCACAGTGCCATGGGAAGAAAGATTCGAAGAGAGTTATGATAGGAAACTGGAAAAATACCAGCCTCTTGTGAATACCTATAAAGAAAGAGGTTGGAGGTCTTCGTGCTTTCCAGTGGAAGTTGGATGTAGGCGCGAGCATTTATAGTTGCCTTGATGTGACAGGACAAGCGCGCAACAAAACCATATCTAACATAGCACATGAAGAAGAGTCAGCCTCATTGTGGATCTGGCGCAATAAAGAAGAGCAATGGATGGAGGGTCGAATGACCAATAGTTAGGCAGTACCCGCTTCATGACAGATGAAGCAGGGATAGCTGAAACCTACCATCTCCTGTCTAGAGCTTGATATCAATCTAGTCGGCGCAGCATAGGAGGTCGTAGTTGGAAGCGCCGAAACGCCCAATGAATATGGCACCCACCTGAGGAAGGAGATGGTAGCAGCAGTCGAGGCTGTATCTTTATAACTTGTTAGACTTTTATCCGGCAGCTGTAATTTAGAAGCGGGTTTTAAAAATAAATATTTCTCGTTCTATGTGAATGTCTAAAAATATAATATGTTCTGTTCTGTTTTACATTCATGTTGCATATCTACCTTAAAATTGTGTCACGTTAAAAGGGCGTGTAGTCATGTAACTAGCGGAATTAATATGGAATCGTGATGAGAAGATAGAAGTACTACCACACTAGCTGTTTGCATACCCTCTCGATCATCCACCAAGAGAAAGAGAGTCCTTTTTTAATCGACACGAGTATTTATCGCAAGCTAAGAGGAGAAATTCTTTTGGAAGATGATGCATCTCCCCTTTACGGATATTTACGAATATAAACAACATTTTTTTTAAACATAAACTTGTGTAGATACTTTGGTATGATTTTTTATTTGTCACAATACAAATCATTCTGCTGAGAACAGACAACCTGTTTTGAGTAAAGCTTAATTTATACCCATTTATATAAAAACATGACTTGTATCATAGTTTGGAGACCTTTCTTTTGGGCGTACGGACAAATAAAATAGCCTCGTCTTTCGATGCTCAGACGCGTGCTAGTCGAAGAAAAGGCACACTACATCGGTAGAAGATTTGAAGAACTAGCAGGGACGATGTAAAAGAAAACTGAAACATGTATCCTGTGGACAAGCTGTCAGTGTCCTGACTAATGCCGATAGGGAGTGGCCCTACATAGTAGACAGAGACGACGAGGAAAGTGTGCTAGGTTGCGTGGGCCCATATGACAGAGTCATCTGTGATTTTTTCGTCATATAAGATTGTATCAATTAAGCTGTAGTCTTGACTACTTATAGTCCAAACACATTTCATTGTATTTTTATGTTGGATCTGGAACACATATCTACATATTGGATAACTAAATAAAATTTTGTTGAAGTACCCTTGACGTTGCTAATTGTCCAAAATAAAGGTTTGTAGTATATATTTTACAACATCAGGAACCAAGATTACTGGATTGATTGTTACTTATTAAGAGCCTGTTGGGACATTACCTTCTTCGTCCTGAAATTACATGTACTATAAAACTCAACAAAAATGTGTGACTACATGCATGAACTGAAAAGTTTAAGACGTCAATGGACATCTATCGAAGCAATTCAGAGGGTAGTATAGCAGTTTTTTTTCATTTTTTTTATTTCGAAATACATGTACATAGACAAAAAAAACCATTTTAACCAAATAATCCAAAATTTTAAATCTGTTCAAATTTAAGAAAAAAAACTTCTACATATGGATGTTTAGCCCTCACATACTAGCAACATATCCTTTTTAACAAAGCATATCTTGGTTGTATATAGAATTATGAGCTTGATATGTTATATAAGTTGATATTTTTGTAGTTATATCACATATCGCTTTAATATTTAGCAAAACAATTGTAGGTGTAACCAAAAGAAATTTGATATTGAAATCAAGAATGGATACCATAAATGGGTGGCCATGGTAAGACGGTAATTTTGTCCTTTTCGGCGTTTTTTTTTGCTGTATTATATATACACGTTTAATAAATCTAAATATGATTTAAAAAGTCCCACGTTTGTTGTCATTTTAAATTATTCTGTTTTCAAATTACTGAATTGCTGCACTTTTGAATTAAGAACAGTCCAACAAAAGCTAAAGGGTTTTCAAAATAAAAATACAAATAAATTAGCTACATGTATGTACACCATCAGTATAGATGCACGGATGTGTTGGGTGCACTGACTCGATCTGCCCTGGTGGCTGAACCAATTTTTTTCATAAAGGGTAAAATCGTCCTAGAAAAATATTACAAAGGACTAGGCTCGGGTGAGGAATTATTTTCATTCCGTCAGATAAAGGGTACAATCGTCTCAGATTTTTTTTTTATAAAGGACCCTTTAGCTAGGCTCGTGTAACTTTCTGGTTTTTTTTACCTTCTTAAAACAGTCGTGCAAAAGTATAACTTCAAACACTTTGAACCAAAGGAAATTTGTTCATGAGTCAAATTGGATAGAATATAAAAATGTACAAGAATCGTACGTTTACATTTGTTTGCTGTTATTTTGTTTGTTTTCTATTCTATGTTCCCTTTTTATATTTACAATCAGCTAAAAGCACATAACTTTTTAGCTTTAAATTGCCCTTAAAAGGAGAATTGCACCCGCATTAACTTTCTTTTCTTTATGATATTATACGATCGTCTCAAAACGGCATACAAGATTTATTATCCTACAAAATACACCCCAGTGTTCACGCACCTTTGATTAAATCACAACAACATATAACAAGGTTAGGGGCATGCTGTTTAGCCGTCCCCGTCCCAGTTTTGGATCTAATGAATCCCTATAGTTTCACTGAATTTCCATAAACTTCGTATTGAATACAGGACAGCAATTTTAATCATATTAATCATATTTTGTTACATCGGCCACATTTAAATTAATATTGACGAAACACACAGGCAATAAAACGAGGCGTTTTTTTGTTTGTTTTGTTTTACGTTCTTTCCGGTAGTTGTGATATTTCAGTTTCGTGGGTTGTTTTCGACTTGCAGAGCTGGGTGCCGTTTTATCAACGGTCGTACGACCGGTCGTAGCTAAGATTCGTAGCGTGTTTATAAAAGGGTTATGTGAAAATCGCAGGCTCGTAAGTATCTGTTGTAAGGTAAGATCTCAGTTACGATCGTATTTGTAGATAAAACGGCACCCAGGACCTTGACCCGGTTTTGATTACTCCAAAGTCAAAGTTGAACTTATTCGAAATTTAAAAAAAACTATTTTTTCTTATTAGAAATTACTGATAATTCTTTTATTTCAACCCATGACTCAATGTTATATACTCCTAAAATGCATTTTTACCCAAATTAGAAATTGATAATATCCTAATAAGAAAGTCATAATTAGATAAAAGATAACTTTTAAGAGGAATCGTATAATTCCTAATATGGCGTTTATTAAGTCTAATTTGGCATCCCAGATTAATGTTACTTTGTTCAACAGATTAATGTTACTTTGTCCAAATTTAGACAACAAGCTCCTAGCAAGGAATTATTAAAGGCTTAATTTACAACAAAAGAGTCGAGGGCTCCCATTTAAGCAGATCACAAAAATATGAATAAGCCACCGTTAAGGAGGGGTTGGAGAAGCGAATAGTACAGATATGGTTCAATCCCTCCTATCACAATTCCCTGAATTGTTAATTAATGCTGGGCAGTTTTAATTATTAAATATGTTATATTTTCTTTTAGTTGAACGCAAAAATATCGATAGTGATAATAATGATGACGATGATTATGATAGCGACCAGCACCAAAGACATGAACAACACCAATCGATCACGACGATGACAACAACGATACTGATGATGATAATAATATTGATGTTAATAATGATGATGCTGATATTAAATGAATACTTCAGTCACTATATATCGGAAACCACATTGTGTATGTCGGAAACCAAGCTAGTGTTACGTTTATGCAATCGGAACATCTCGGCTATTATTTATAATAAACGGACTGAAAGTAGTTCTTCATCGTACGTGGTTTTACATGTAAACATGAAGAAAGAGTGTATCTTTGATTAATGTATAACGAATGACATAAAGTCATCTTTCTGTAAAATTTTGATCGAAAATACATGTATGTCTGACAATCATAATCAATCTAAAAATGCCCACTGATGTACACTTATAACCAACTCCGAATTATTGCATTATGTACTTTCGGTTTCTTCACCCATAATAATAAGTATATAATTATGCCCTGTTAACTTTTATATCTATTGATTAACTTGAATTAGTCCAACTTTACCTCTATATATTGGAATAGACTTAAGTCAACAACTTCCAACATCAAATTTCTTTTTATTTACATGTTTAGTGTACATAGGTTAAGCCGAAAAGCATAATCATTACGACAAGATAATGCATTCTAATCACTATTTTGGTTCATACACAATGCTTTATAATATTAAATAATACTATTTACAAACATATATACAGTATATGTATGAATGTACAACATCAAGCGCAATTTTCAATGAATGTACTGATATAGTTTATTTGCAAGTTTGCATGATTTGTTACTTAAAATAGAACATACGAAAATAGTTCGTCATGTTTATTCACCCGTGAATTCGTGGAAAGAACTTTTAAGGATTGACGGTCCGGCGAAAAGTTGCCGCAGCTACAAACAAGCGATTTAACCAGTTGCGTTATAATGAACAATGTTTGGATTTAGACATATTTTGTCAAATTAGGTAAGTTAAATGATTTTCATCTGGTTAACTCAATTTTTAAGATACACGCAGTATTGATTTGATGAAGTAAAATCTACTTTAAAAGTTTAACTTATATCTAGCTACACCTTCGTGTATATAAAATTGACATTTATCTTAAGACGAAAGCGGGCTACGTTCGTCTGCTGCACGTCTACATTATAATGTATTGATCGCTAAAAGTATACTTTTTTCTAACCATAAATATATGCTGAATTATGTATCTTTTATAATGCTATATATTGTTATAAAACGCACCCATAATGACATGCTTGTAATTCTTTTAATTGCATGCATAAATTATATTCGAGACTTTGAAATTTGACATAAAAAATAGTATTAGCAAATATGAAATTGAGAAAGTTGTAATTAAAGAGTTGAATGAAAAAAGAAAAGAAATAAATAAAAATTTAAATTTTAGAGTCTGTTCATGAAAGATTTTCAAATATTAAAGCAGTATTCAATCATCAACGATAAAAATATGTTTAATCGTCTGCTTTTTGTTACCAGCAGAAAATTTCCTAAAAACAAATGATATGGAAATGGTTATTCTGTCAAAAAGAAATAAAATGACCTATGGTAATAATTTAAAATATTCTGTTACAAAGAATGTTTAGAAAATGTTTTTTTTTTTTTTTTGTTTTAGTATTTTTTTAACTATTGTTTGCATGTGTTTTCATAATATACATCATGTGATACAATTTTGCAATCTTTGCAATTCTGATGAAATTTGACGCAAAAGTAAAGGTTAAACTTACACATATGCAAGTGTGCCATATTTAGATTACTTCTTGTGCAATGCACTTATATTTTGTTCAATCTTCTGTCAATGTTTTAAGAAAAAAAGAAAAAAAAAACTAGTTTCGTTTTCACGTTCTCCTCTTCATATTATGATGTTATTAATTATTTTGGTGATAATGTCTGTTTGGCAGAACGCCAAATAAACATTGTCAGGTCACAATTGGGTTGATTTTAAAATGTCAGTAAGTGGTAAGAATAGCTTATTGAACTGTTTATAAGAAAGAATTTACAAATTAAAATTGGCTAAAAGCGGCGCATCTGAAATTTACGAAATTGACTTTACTTATTAATTTTCCAAAGTTAATGTGTTACTATTCAGTTGAAATTTTGCAATCCGTTTGGACAAAATACATGTATAATTCGAAACACTTAATTGAGTGTATAATTGTACCTGGTTGATGGACTGAACTAGTTCATTGTACGACATGAGGTCTCAATGGCCAAGTGATGAATTATAAAATGTGAGTGCTCACCTTTTTTGTTTTAACAGAAAGTCATTTTCCACATAGTTTACTTCTTTTCGAATTTAGCACATGGGGGTGCAATTACCAGTATGAAAGTTCTTTAGGTTATGTCTTCTATTTAATTAAAAAAAAAATGGATAATAATTTGAAAAAATACACCCCCTGAAAAAAAAAATGATAAAAAATAAGAAAATAAATAGAAATATATAAAAAAGAATTAAAAATGCGAAAAATTGTCATCCTTGGAACATTTTCTTTTTATTTTTGGTTGTCCTGTTACAACATCAGAAAAAGTACTCATTAGCAATTTGCTTCTTTAATTTTTTTTTGGCAAATAATACAATTATAGTGATTCAATATTTTGTATTAAGTCAAGATACCACTTTGTATACGTTTTGCTACATTTATGGCAATTTATTTCGCATTAAGGTCTGCTTATTTATGTTGATAATCATCTTAAAGCTTTAATGCATTCTCAAAGTATCACTTAACACACATTTGCCTCTTTGAAAAAGGAAAAACAAAAAATAATTTTTGAAGCATAATATGTGCATTTAATAAGTACATGTATTGGTACTTTTCTTTCTTATGTACTTTTATATTTATATGCTTCATGGACCATAATCGCCATAATTTTGGGTTAGTTCAATGTCTTGCTTTAAATTTATTTGTATGTGCTGATGAATGCTTTTATATGTTGTTATCAAGTGATGTGCTTTAGTTTAAAAGCTCTCATATGTTGTCATATCAAGCTCTATAAAATACAAATAACACGTGACTTAACTTGCCATGGGGATTGTTAGCACCGAACTTCTTAAAAACAATCCAAAATAGAACAAACACTACATTGTAAAAAAACATTATTGGATAATCAAAAGAAATTCATGTAAGATAATTTAACTGGTTTGCATATTATTATGATTGTCTTTCTAAAAATAACTTACTGAAAACTCACACAAATTGAAATAAACACTAGCATAAAATATGCAGATGATAGTGCAAAAATTGTTGAAACTTTATGAGTCCATAGTTCTTTTCCATAATTTTAAACATTACCAACTACAAAAATAGAAGTACATGTATTATTAGCAAAACTACTTGACAGACACTTTCAGCGTTAAACCATAACACAATATCTTAAACTGACTTGTTCATATTTCAATTTGGACAAAACCACTCATAAATTTTAAGGTAAATTTTAAAATAAGTCCTGACTAAAAAGCGGACAGTGCAGACCATAATCACATTGCACAGATGTACTGGCTGATCTTGGACTGCACTCGTTGCAATGGCAAAATCAGTCGCCACAACAGGGTTAAGGTTATACTGTAAACAAAATACCACAGTTTCATATAAACAATATAACAATAACTTACAAAAGAGATTTGAGCCTTGTTGTATCTGATTTTTTAGTCAAACAAACTTGAAACATTGTCAAAAACTTGAAATATTATCTTAACGTCTTTGAATGAAGAATGTCGTACGTTTTGTTCTCTCAAAACAATGTAACGGTTATTTGATACTTCACTCTCAAAATAATTTATTTTTTACAAAATAGTTTTATTTTGTGCCTCGTCAGTATATCTTTGTGTAAGATAAAATCAGTTTTGAAGGATGCTGTCACTAATTTTCACATATTGATGGTCTTCTGAAATATGTCCTAAATAGGTAAAATACTATAAACATAATAGACTAAACAAAACAAAAACAAACAAACAAAAAATACAAAAATACAAAAAAAACCAACTGGAATTAATACAAAAGTAAACCACACATTCACGCATATTTAAAACACTCGTCAACAATATACATGCATATATTGTACTACGAACTGACATTCTAAATGGACCGACATGAGACTGTTAAATGTGATATTGTAAATGGTGCATGTTCACGTTCACGTTTTGACACTGTTTTTAATCTTGGCATGGGGTTTACGTGAAATGTATGACTACTTTAGATAGCATAAATTAAACGACGTAAGAATGTTGTTCAACATACCAATTGGAGTGACAAATACATTAATAAAGTCAGACAATATGTAACAAAGCTACTAGTATATAGAATTGTAAAGAATCAAACAGTTACGAATTTCTCACGCAAAAGCAATTATTTAATTCTCTCACTATATTATGTAGAATGACATAATGATAGAAAGAAGTCTGAAAGCTTTTCTTTATCATTGAACAATTAATAAGGCTAACGATATTAAGTGTAGGTTCGTGTTTGTTAAGTCTGCATTAATGAAACTAATAGTTTTCTTGCTAAGCCAAAAACTGTAGAAGGCTCGGCTTTTTTGAGCCTGTTCATGGATAGTAATGGTAAATGCAAGCTAACGTTGATTCACCCCAGCACCGGCTTAAGAAGAATTTAACATTAACTATCAAGAATTTGTCACTAATTGTCACTTATTGATGGTCTTCTGAAATATTATACCAAGATAATGCAACCTATTGTAAGAGAATTCGTGCTTGAGTCCATATAAAAACAATGACAACAAAAGAATAAACGAAATTTCATAAATCTTGTCAAATAATGTCAAATTGTGTTTGCCCTTTCCAATATTTACAGTTAAAATTGTAAAAAAAACTTAATGAGTTCACACTTATTTTTCATAGATGTAGAACTTTTTCCTTCCTTCTCCTTGAAGGCGGTACTTTCACAAGAATAGTATATTTTTACACTCTTGGTTAATTCAGACATACTTTAAGCATATTTTAACATCACGTAGTGCACGTAGAATCAATTGGTATTTCTATAAAACAGTATTGTTCGTTTTTCTTTTATGACTAAAATTTTTGGTAATAAATTTAACACTACCTTCTGAACCAATCCTTAAAATGGATGAAGTGCACTTTACAAATAAATAAGCATTATTTATTTTGACTTTTCATTCATTTGATTATTCATATATTTGAATAAAAACCAAAATATCTAGCACTTGTTATTTGTATGATATCATACATGCTTTTAAATAGCATATTTAGATAATTTTTAACCTTCGTAACTGAAAATGAGAATGAGATTAAGTAAACAATTGAACATTTCAGCAAAAAGTAATATAAACCCTCTTTTATGTATGATATACTGTTACATTTTCGTTTAAAAAAAAGTTGAATAACAGTATTGAATTCAAGGATACGAATGCATGAGAAGAAAACTAAGTAATTTTCCGATTCAGTGGATGCATATAGAAATTATTTCTTTTGTTCATGTATATTTTTAAAAAAAAATGAAGCCAAAATTGAAGTGTTCCATGGCAACTGCTAAAAAATAATCAAATTTAAACATAATCAAATTGAAATGAGAAGCAACAAAACATTTGTATTGATATGCTTGTGTTTATTGCTGGGTTAAATATGGCTTATTGTGATATTGTGGTAAATGACACTTACTTTATCATGATATATGACAATATAATTCATCATGGCATATTTGGCACTCAGTAAGCAACGCATTTAAGTTCAGTCATTGCAATTGTGTGACATATATAACTTAAAGAGTGATTAGATATTGCACCGTCTGACCAATATATCACTCGAAAATATTGTTTGTTTGTGAAATTATCAAGTATTTTAAATGAAATGACTATTATATGTTACTTAAAGAGTGATTAAATGTTGAACTGTCTAACCAATATATCGCTAGGCAATATTGCTTGTTTGTAAAATAATCAATGCTTTCATGAAATTAACTACATAATAAGGTCCTTGCACTTTCGTCATGACATTTGTCTAAATCATCCCAAAAATTAAGCATGCAGTTTTCGGTGTCCCCCTGGGCGCTTTTTCGGCGGTCATTGGTGGCTAGACATTTTCAGAGACAGCCTTTCGTGAACGTTGCAGTCCCTTAATTGGTGGATCTTTCCTGTCACATTTTAATACAACAATAAGCGTTGAAAGGTATCTGAAACATCTTATTTTTCACCTCATGACATTATAAATTAGAAAATGATAAAGTTTCATGTCTGAAAAAGCTTTAAATTTAAAACCTATGAGGCTTTTTTCCCCTTCCAAATGTTTTGTTATTTACTTGTTTAACTATATATTTTGTATTTCGGAACTTTCCAGTTTTCAATATCAAAATGCAGAACATATAAGAATATAATAGAATAAGAACTTTAACCATTAACCTAATGAATTTTTGTAATGAATTTGCCCTCCTTTGAATTAATTTTGTTAGAACAGCCGCTTCAAATGTAATAGATTTCAATAAAAAAGGCCTATACTGGTGGCAAAGACTAATCACTTTCGGTTTCTGGAGGTTTAGAGTCCAATTAATCTTCTTGAGGAAAAAAAACTTTGAAGTCACATATATCTCTAGCCCAGTAGGTCCGTCTATATGTGTGTGTGTGTGTGTGAAAAAGACATTTGATGTATTGAAATGATTGTGTCATAGACTCTTGTTTAGTAGGTTGTCATTGTGTTCTTAACTGATAATTGTGCCCTGTACTGCTTTTTAAAATGAGTTATGTGGAGAAGTTAATAGCTTCATGCTGAGGGTATGATAATTTAAATGATAAACCAAGGGATACTGGTTATTGTTTTAAATTGAGCTATTTTGTCTGGTAATTGATTCAATTCCTGAATGCTTTCGACTCACGTTACGAAGATGATATAATTACTGATCATTTACGTTTTATGTTTAAAAAGAAAAGGAAAAATACTCCAAATTAGCTTTGTCACTTGGACTGTTTGAGAAACGTGATAAAAATCTAGGTCATTTAGCATGTAAACTGCGACATGATACATGTCCTATTGTTTAGAATATGGGCGCACATTGTGAAATGTGAACTTATCTGATAAGCGATACAATAATCTCAGCATATGACTGCAAGTCGATTGTGTGTGTGTGTATCATTTCAGCTTAAAATGTCACGATAAAGTCACCTTGTTTTTGTATTGAACTTTACAGTGGTTGATAAATGTATTGATCTAAGATTACATGTTTTGGTTGACTACATTGCTTAAGGTTGACCTTGGTTTGAAATCTACAAACATGAACATATTTGCATGACATAGACTATTATAGAGTGAATTGATATAGAATTCATCGGCCTTTCATGTAGTAATTTACACTGAACACACATTTTAAACCCCAACCGCGTAAGGTGAGGAATTGTTGCAATATCTTTAGGTAAGATGTTATCCGGAACTATGGAAAATCAGCTTTCTCCTTGACAAGAAAACCTTTTCCATTAAAGTCAAAGTCAAGTTAAAGCTTCACGATGCACTAACGTTCACAACAGATAAGTCAACATGTTGTGTATTTTTTTGAAGTTGAAACTTAAAAAGTTTGTTTGGACACCGGGTTTGCTGGGAAAACCCATTACACTCTTATTTTGTAGTATGTCTAATAGTTTCGACGGTGATATATTTTGTTTTGTTCCCCGGGTTTGCGGGGAAAACGCAAATTACTTGCGTTGTATGTCTTATAGTTTCGAGGGTGATATATTTTGTTTGTACCCCGGGTTTGCTGGGAAAACCCAAAATACTTTTTTAATCCGCAGTAAGTCTTATAGTTTCAAAGTTGTAATATTTAACCCGCTGTTATTTTTTCTAAAATCTGGCTAGAACTGGTAATGAAGCTTCCTACGGGACTTTGATATAGAACGTTTTAGCCTCAAATATAATATAAATACATGTATGTTGATTTTGCTATAACCACACTACTCAAAATAAGCAGTGGGAGTTAATAGGATTTGTTCAGTGTACATAATTATTCATAGCTTTCAAAAAGGTAAAATAATTTAAAACTTTATTTTCTGTACACAAATACTCAAATTCTTAATTTATTCGCAAGAAAGGATAAAATATTTGTTTCATATACCCATTTGAATTCAAGGTTCTAAAACATTCCAAATAATTCTGCATTTAATGAAGTGTAGTGAAAATTTGTAAAATTTATTCATGAAAACTATTAGTCCATGAAATCAAGGAAATCGGCATGTTTGCATTTGCTAAATTTTCAAAAGAGACTTAATTATTAAACAGTTTACTGCGTTTTCTGAATAAGTTAATGGTAATTGATAACTGGTTACTTACCACAGTATTATAATTTTGTCGTTTTTCTTTTGAAAATAAACATGTTACTTTATGTTTCAAATTTAAATTGTGTAGTGTAGATATTGCACAATTCTGCATGAAAGTGTGATACATGGATACGGTTATTTATTGTGGCCGTTGTGTGCAGGTAATTTTATTTTTGCAGCGTAACGCAGCAATATATTGGACATCAGTTTTAAATTTTGAAATTTTAATGTAAGAAGTGTGCGTTCGAACTCGCGATCTCTAATTTTCTCTAATTTTTGTGAGATGGCCTGGCTTTCTGACTAAATTAGAAAGTTTTATTGGAAGTTATCACAGTTAAGTTAAAATAATAATATTTTGTATGTGAATGAAGGCTCTGCAAACGTGCAATGATTAAAAAAAAGAAAGAAATAAAATTATCAAACTCAACAAGTTAAGAACAAGATAGTTAAACTAATATCTTTTTGTCATGTAGCCTAACACTCGGTGTAAATCGGGCTTAGCAACAGTTGACATCGTGTATTATTTATGGATATCAGATTTGAATGTTTATATTCTTTGAACAAACTGCCAGTCTTAAATTTCAAATTTGATATGAATAAGAAAACCACATAAATTAGTTCAGTGCAACGTTAAACTTTACGGTCATTAAATCAGATTAAAATTCTGTATAATAGAAATATAGTGTTTATTAATGTCATTTGTTTAAATCATATCAAATTATTTAAGCATTATCTATGATATTAAACCACCCTTTAATGGTATCTTCCAAACTATGCAAATGTAAATTTTATTATAGTAGGATGCCATACAAAGTATTTGTATTGTATTTAGAGATATAGGGCTTCGTATTGAACACTCTGCTTAAGCCGGTGCTAAGGGGCGTGGAGGAAACTTGCACTTTTCAGTACTGTCCATGACCAAGCTTAATAAAATATAATAAATAACTTAGAACATTGACATATGAATTAAGGGACATTGAGTATTGAGGCAACGATTAGAAATAATTTATGCAATTAAAGTAGACTAGATATGTACTACTTACATGCATTAAATAACTTATAATTACTGAAATATTGTTAAAAATACATATTATACATGTATATGTACAGTAGATACTTTTAATTGCATGTCAAATATGTTACTTTTCTTTTAAGACACGATGAAATTTCTCTGCCTTGCAAAAAACGGCTAGAAAAATTTATGTCCTAGATTTTGTCTCACTAGAAATTATTTATTGCATGCCCAACGCCGTCTCAAGTGATAGCAAATGTGAAATAAATCTAACGTGTATATAGACGAAAAATGTCTACATGCATATTCTCATGCATATCTTCCTTTGTGTTCTTATTTGCTTCTTTGTGTTCTTTTTTGTATCTTAGTGCTCTTTAGATTATATAATCTTAAGTTCACAGTGTTATCTACGTTGTTTAACTAGGCCAGCAACTTGTAGTTTTGATTTTTAGAGCCACTTATACCCACTTTGGCGATATGATTTTTTCTTCACTATCAAATATTGTTTATCAATTACAGTTATTTCTGTAAACTTCTACAATTTCTAATTGTGCAAACAAAGTCACGTGATAATTGTTTGTTAATACCTAATTATCTTAACTGTTATACTTTTAAAATTACTATATTTTTGCATATCTAAATCATTTTTTTGAAAAATACAGACACATCCAGACGCATACAGACACATAGTCTATTAAGTTTCTTATATCCGTCTAACAGAAGCATTTTAGGACAAAACGGAACAGTATATAATATGTACGTCACACCAGGGTGGCGTTCATTTTGTTTACTTAATTTTAATATTTCTTCGTGTGTATGAGAACCTGGGACGAGGCAGTCAGTACATTGAACCTAATGGTACATCTATCAATCAACAAATTTAACGTAACCTTTTGAGAACATGGCTCCACAACTGTTGTCAAGCAAGCAGCTTTAAGTTTAAAGCATAGATCCTTGACCTGTCTTATTCTAAATTATCAGATTTAAAGCATAGATCCTTGACCTGTCTCATTCTAAATTATCAGATAATTGGATACAATAAGACTTTAACCACAACATCTTTTTTTAATAAAAGTGCACATGTCAATGTTTGTGGTTAAATTTATTGTTATTCAAATAAAAGGTCAGAGTAGGGATCTATCAATTAACTTAAACTATCCGTTTGATTATTCTTCACAAATCCCGGTATATTCTCCAGGTCTGTTTATTCATCATACGAAACTGTTTCCATGGGAAACGCATGGTAATTTCCGCTTACGAATTTTGTTTGAATAGACCTAAAATGTCTAGCTGGACCTTGTAGGTTTTTAAGAACAAGGTGTTGTATTTAAACAAGGACAAATATAAACATACTAAAATGTTAAAGATGTAACGATTTGTGACAAATTTTCACATGTACCCAACACACTTTAATAAAACTCAAAGTTTATTGTTCAATAAACCATATAAATAATGTAGGTTTACGCCCATTTACAAAAATGTCAAGATTTTAAAGATAAACTATATTTTACAGGGCAATAAAGTTTGAACCGATGTTTTGGATCATGATTACGCTGACGTAACAATCTACATCTCATTAATTTATGAGCCGCGTCACGACAAAACCAACATAATGGGTTTGCGACCAGCATGGGTCCAGACCAGCCTGCGCATCCGCGCAGTCTGATCAGGATCCATGATATTCGCTTACCAACTCTATTACAGGTGGAGAAACTGACAGCGAACAGCATGGATCCTGACCAGACTGCGCGGATGCGCAGGCTGGTTTGGATCCACGCTGGTCGCAAACCCATTATGTTGGTTTTGTCGTGACGCGGCTCAAATTTTACTCATTAATTTCTGCTATACTTAAACAAATATTATATTTTTCATTGCATAATTATCATAACATTAAGAGTTCATTTAGGTCAGACTACGGTATTAATTTTCCCATAGATTTCAGTATATGAAATGGTATATATGAAATGACCACTAAATCAACCTTAAAATTGAGTTTTTATGCTAAAGATGTGATTTTTCTAGAAGAATGACATGCCTGACACATTAAACCGATCTTGTTATATAGTGTTGATCGGCCAAAATTCTCGCAAAATTTCCTCCAAGAGGTTTCCCCCCTTTTCACTAAAATTTTCTGCTGGTCACAGAACTGACATATACTTTTTTTTTTAAAATGCAAATATCCAAAATGAGAAATTATCCTAGACACTTATGAAACAGTTCATTTTCTTAAGAAAACAATGCAGTGTTAGTTTCTAAAGTAATTTTTATACTTGCAAACATTACATTTTCATCCAACATGAAAGTGCAAAATCAGTTCTCATATTTCGAGATATATATTGCTTGAAAGTGCAAAATCAGTTATCATTTTCCAGATATATCTTGCTTGAAAGTGCAAAATCAGTTATCTTTTTTAAACATTAATCTTTCTTCAAAGCGTATGCAGATTTTTATAATAAAATAGTATTTTAATGTTTATAAAGAGTAAAATTATGTTGTTTTGGTTGATTCTAAAAATAATTTTGTAACAAGAATGTCTCTTTTTTTAAATTTAATACACGTGAATTTTGTAAATAAACAGTATAAAATGTTGACTCCGGAACAAAATATTCTCTTGCTAAATTTTTATTAGGGGTTTTATAGTAATGATTTTTGAATGCATCATTGCCTGTTAAGAAAAGTATAATCATATTTCTTTCATACAGGTATTTTAAAGGTATTCTTTAACAAAGTTTCAAACAAAAATTGTGTAAACCACAGGCAACAAATATGAGCCGCGTCACGACAAAACCAACATAATGGGTGTGCGACCAGCATGGATCCAGACCAGCCTGCGCCTCCGCATCTTAAGGATCCATGCAGTTCGCTTACAAACCCTTTAGCAAGTAGGGAAACTGATAGCGAACAGCATGGATCCTGATCAGACTGCTCGGATGCGCAGGCTGGTCTGGATCCATGCTGGTCGCAAACGCATTATGTTGGTTTTGTCATGACGCGGCTCATATGTAGCTGTATACATTGTAAGCGTTTTAGTTTGCCAAATTTTATGAATCAGTTTATTTGAATTTTTTTATGTTGTGCATTTATACGGTAATAGGAAAGCGATACCTCAATATATTTAAGTGCGATTTTATATAAAATTGATGATATTGCATGTCATTTTAATGTGCAAGTGTCATGTATCAAATTTATTCACATATCTGTCATAAAACCGGTCTATAATAATGTTATATAATGCACCGAACGTAAAAGGAGAAACGACGCGCGGAAAAAAAAACCCATACAATACGCGTCAGTTCTCAGACATAATCTAAATGACATAAGCATAGTCACAGTACATTAATAGATGCATAGTACATGGACATTTAAACTCAAGTGTTTTCACCATGTTTTTTCTATCCTGTGGTCTATATGCAAATCTTTTTTTTAAAACTTATTTAGTGTATTCAGAAAATATATATTAAAAACAAACAATAAATCCACCATAGAATACAAGCAAACAATAACAATGTGTGCTTCTTTAATAGTATTTTCTTGTGGTAAAAGGAAAGCTGTTCAAACGGACACCATTAAGGTTTTATTGCAGGAGGGGACTTGGAAATATTTGTTCGAGATTTTCACACCCATTGGTGGAGATCTACACAAATAACTTGTGTGCAAAATTTAAGAGCCTTTGATTATTCCATTTGTTTTTTATTATGCATAATGGTCTCAAATGAAGCGTTTAAACACTTTTAACTTTAACGAACAAAGAAGCCCACTAAAAATTAATTTGCAATTTTGCTCTAATTCTATTCCTTTAATATCGTTTTTTACATGTACCACATTTTTAAGTGACAATGTTGATCTGTGTAAGATTATCAACTTTTATGTTATTTTATGGCTTATTGACATCAGCGGGGCTCCCTAACACCGGCTAACAGTTGAACTGTTGATGCTCCTTGATATTCCTACTTGAAATATTGTTTATAGCAGGCTTTTATCTCCTTGAGTACAAAGTCACAGGGATATTTAGATTCACAAACTGTTTTGCGTTGTAAAATGTTCATTTGATACCTGATGACTGGTGATTTAATTTCCTTGATAACATTGTTGAGGAGTCAATAGCATGCAAACTAGTTTATTTATATGTACTAAAAACTTGTTTATGTCTAAGGTTTTGTTTGGGAACATTAAAGGGAAAATTTAGCTTAACCATCATTAATAGATTAAGAGGTTTTTGGTAAACACTACTTTACAGTATTAATTTGAAATGTATTTGGGTTGATTCTGTTTTGAATTTAGAACCTTTGTTTACGTGTGGTGTTTTAGGTCGATTCTGCATTGCAATTGGAACCTTTATTAGCTTTCGGGGTTTGGGTCGATTCTGCTTTGAAATTAAAACCTTTTTAAACGTGTAGGGTTTTGGGTCAATTCTGCATTGAAAATGGAACATCTGTTAACGTGTGGGGTTTTTGATCGATTCTACTTTGAAATTGGAACCTTTGTTAACTTGTGGGGTTTGGGGTAGATTCTACTTTGAAATTGGAACCTTTGTTAACTTGCGGGGTTTGGGGTAGATTCTGCTTTGAAATTGGAACCTTTGTTAACTTGTGGGGTTTAGGGTAGATTCTGATTTGAAATTGGAATCTTTGTTTATCTTGTGGAATTACGAGTCGATTTTACTTTGAATTTGGAACCTTTGTTAAATCGAGTGGTTTAGTGGCCAACTACTACTACAATACAATACAGTCTTAATTGTAGTCTATCAAGACTGCATAGAAATACCGACTGGTCTCGCCCTATACTGGTGGCATAAATAAGTTACTATCACCGGCTGGTATGTATAGTTATAGCCTTGTATCCTTTAATCAACAAGAATTGCATTGAGCAAGAACCATGCATAAATTCATTGTCATTACCCCATACGACTCCTTATCTGTCAAGGTTATGTTGTGTTTCACCTAAGCATGCAAACTTTTTTTTTATTTTCATTAAAAAGTTGAAAACTTTAACAATGTTAACACCACAAATTAAAGTACACATTTATGAAAAGGTTTGTGGTTCAGTTATAGACGATCTTTCTAGAGAAAAAAAACATGTGTCATCAAATCTTGAATTTAACAAAAATGTCATTTTAGATACGCACTAAAATGTTAAATTAACCTTGAAGTGACATGCTCTCATTTTAATTTCTCAAAACCTGTTAAGTTACAGTTTCCCAATAATAACTCATTTGCCTTATATATGAACCATTTATCGCTACTTTATACTTTATAGGTATAATCCGAGTGAGTTAGTATTTTGTATTGAAATCAAAATACTACATTGCTTACATTTTGGTACCTTTACAGGCATTATTGCATATTCAACGGTGCTTTCTGCAGTTATTTTATACATTAGATACTCTTAATTCATTATCAAAATATTATTAAAAAACACATCTGACCTTTCTAAATAATTGAAAAAAATGATTGATTTCTGAGGCATAATGTGCATTTAAAACTTTATTTCATTTGATTGACAAAACTGTATATACATGTAAATGCATTAAATTTAGGCAATATATGAACTGATATTTTTGTTTGAATTTTTGGCAAGCATTTCTGATCTTGCAATATTTCAAAATATTTTTATGGTTATTCATGGTTTGTGCATGACAATGTAATATGAGAAGTTCAAGGACGTTTAACTTGACTAACGTGATTACAGAGTAATAGGACAAAGTTCTTTACTTTTTTTCGACTTATATTTTGTGCATATCTATTCTTTAGGTGCAACTGTCCTTTTTTCAGTATAAGAATAGAACTTCATGTCCTATATTAGAATAACCTACGAAACAGGTTTATAACAATGCGATATGTATGTATCGTATGCAATTTTTACCAGGCCCACTTGAAATCTAAACCCAAGGTCACATCTGGAATGCTTTTTAAGTTAAAAAATCTAACGCATTGATATGACGGGCTGTCTTTAACCAATAAAATGGAAAAAGTTAACATGAAATCTCGCATAGTTTACATATTTGTGACCACTTTTTGACCTATTTCAAATATAATAAAATATATTTGCATTTATTAAGAGTAATCTTTAAATAGATATTTTAAACCACAACATTTAACCATATAATGCTATCGATTCCGATTACCTCTAAGGGTTAAGGCATCAGAATTGCAGCCACCGTTTAACCTTGCGCGATTGTAAATAGCGACTAAATGGGTTCGAATTACTGGAGTCTATGCATCTCTTAGCTCCAGCAGGTGAGATGGTTTTGACCCTTATTTTGTTTTAAGCTTGTAACACCTGAGGTTACTCAAGCGCTATATGATATAAATTGTGCTGATGCGCCGTTATACCGAAAATAATTATATGTTTCTACTTTACATATCGCAATATGAATTATTCATCTAGTATTTCTTTTGAAAATAAATCCAAACAAAGAGCAGAACCTGCTTATAACATATTTGATAAATGAATGGTAAAGACTATAGATTTAGAAAATTGAGTTAAATTTCTTTGGAATTTCTAAGGTAATATCCCGTTCTGATGATTTTAGAAAAAAAAGAACTGAGGAGATGGTTATACATGGGACTTGAGCTAATAAAATGAACTTTATCCTTCCATGGTTGTATTTGTTGGAAGGACACTTGCCTCGCATTGTACTTAAAACTCTTCATAATTGATTGGATCTTATTTCAAAAGTGATTTTTAAAACTAAGTCAGTAAGTTAGTTTGTTTTGGTTATTCCAGTTTTTATGCCGATTTTAACATATTGTTTGGTCATATCTTGTAGGCCGATCCACCTTACAGGTTTTCCAGAATAACTAACTACTCTTTTCTCCGTAATTGACCGGCTACTTATCCCACAAAACTTCTGAATCAGCGGTGAGAGACAAATGAATAAATGGCTCTATGTCTTAGATTGATTGTCGCCTTGCCCGAAGATTAATCTAATGACCCTCGATCAATTATCCGATGCTCTCCCTATTGAGATAAGCGGGCGGACTCAAATACAAAAAAGTTGAACAGCAGATATATAGATAGTTCAGTCAGATGATCTAAAAGTGGTCTCATATAGTGATTATGATTTTTTTCTATTACATGGTAAAACTTTTTTTCTTCAGATGTCTTAGTTCACAATGGCGGGTTGGATGAACGATAGTTGGCCAATGCAATACCTTATACCAGAAACTCGACAGGAACTTGCCGATAGACTAGATGTCGTTTCACCACTTGGTCTTGGTTACCCTATGTTTGCAGCTGCACTTCGTATAAATAACCGTCAGGCTTATATAACAAGAGACATAGAACTTATTAGGGTAAAAGCAAATAAGTATTTTTTTAGATTACACACTTGTGAATGTCACATGCTTAAGTGCAAACCATCTCCATCTTAGAAATCAGTTGGTCGCGTGACAAATAACTTTTGTCTTATACTTTGTATTGTCGCTATGAAACAGTCTGTGTTACATTTTTCATGTGTAAAAAGTGATTGTAATGAGTATTTTGCCTTTTCTCTGCTAACTTTAGAGTGATAGTGACAAATTACCGACACTCTGAATTGTTATCCGTGTGTTTCTTAAAGCTGTACATAAAACCATGTTCATTATACAAATAGTTTTGCTGATGCAACACATTACGGACTTGAAACAGAAATTGATCAGAAATTGAAAAATGTAAAATGAATGTATTTTGAAAAAAGGTAAATGTAAATAAACGGGCCTTAAACGTGGTTCAAAAAAAAAAAAAGAAATTGATCACCCAGCATTGCAAATATTTTCATTGATTAATTGGATATTATTTTAGGTACGGAGCCAGCCTGGAAGTCCAACATTGGCCCTGTTGCTAGACTTCGAGCAAAGAGGTGGAACTCTTCAGGCAGTTCAAAGTGCCTTGGAAAGAATTGGACATGTTGCTTCAAGCATTATTCCTACATATCTTACAAGTAAGATTTGTATTTACTAGAGTAAGGAAAAAACTAAAACCTATATCATATGTAAGACCAATTATTAAAAATCACACTGAATATCATTTGTAATATTAATATATATTCATAAAGATCTGGAATAGAGGTGGTCCCTCGGGAGCAATAGGCAATAAAATCAATTATATTAAATTAAAATTGCAGACCCGAGATAGAAACGCTTATAAATTTGTCTAGATTCAAATTTTTAGTCCATCTGTTTGTAGGAAGCACTAACTATAAATTTGTGAATGGAAATTGTTTTGAATTTTGTTTCGAAAAACTGATTCATTTGTTTCAGCTCTTTCTATGCAATTAGAAAATGTACAAGCCTCTCAGTCTAGGGTTGACAACGGAATATATCCATCAACGCCGAATAGTGGTTTTCAAAATACTGAATTCACACCATGCAACTGTCCAAGATGCCAAACTCAAGACCAATCCTCATATGAACGATCAAATACAGAAGTGTCTGAACAAAGCGTCCCTAGAGATTCAGCAAAGATTGAATCTTCTAAAGCTACAAAGAGGGTAAAACGAAAGGTACGGACATCTAGATCTTCAACTGGTGATCCTAGTATAGACTCATTTCCTCCAAATGGAAGAAAGTATGTAGTTGAAACTTTACCCGGAGAAACAAGGTGTCCACCGAGGGTGTCTTGTGATTGCGATGAATGTAGGTTACGTTCAGATCCAGACCAAACCCAACGATTTACTCTTGAGAGTCATCCAAAAATTGAATGTGTTTTAAGAAATGACCTAATGCGACAGTCATCACACAATACAGGACACTTAGAAAGCGGATTGTCACAGCTTTATTTGGATTCTGATGAAAGTGAAGATATATCAGTTGAAAGTTCTGATGAAACATTTGTGAAAAGTGCCTTAACTGAATCACAAAGTACGGATAGAGTTAGAGAGTCGGTACAAAATGCCCCACTTGAAAATCTTGCAAAAAACGGTAATAAATTATGTTCCAGGTCTGATAATGGAAAACATAGACTCGGTGAAATGCCAGAAAGTTGCCCAGTTTGTAGAAACCATGTAGGAGCTATACCTAAGGATAGATCAAAGACAAGAAACAATTCTATTACTTATAAAAACGAACAACAAGACGCAGATCTAAGGAAATCGTGGCATGGAACATCGAAAAACAAACCTGATGAAATGTTGAAATCATGGTCCGACTCCTCACTAAGCCCCACACAACATTTTAAAACGAACACGCATAAACAAAATCATGACAATCCAATAGATGAAACAATTTATAGCAGAATATCGCAAGGATCAAGTGGTCCAAGGAGTGCACGAAGTTCTGTCGGTGGCAATGATTCTGTCCATGAAGTTTATCAAAACAACTTAGAATCAGCAGGTGGTGTGAGAAACAATTTAGATGACTCAAGGAACATTGTACCAAGTGATTCTTCTAACTCCACAGGTGTTCAGAATCAAGCGCCTGCTGCACGCATAAGAACGATATCCAGTAATTCAAATGACAGTGCATCGGATGATAATTCTAATGCTACTTCTTTTAATCCATGGGTGCCTTTCTCGAATGCTGAAAGTGATCAACACAGAGGAAGATCTGCAATGAACGGTCAACGAGGGCCTAAAGTATTTGTTACATACGCATGGAATGGAAATACCGATTCAGATTCCTTTATAAAAGAAGTGGTTGAGATGTGTATTGCTCTACGTAATGTGGGTGTCAGAACAAAAATAGACATGGATGATAGTTCATATTATGCATTGAGGCTTAACAAACTGGACTGGATAGAACGAAACGTGCGAGAGGTAGGGGACTATATATTTTTTCAAGAATACAAATTCGAGCTTTACAATGATCAAAACTTTACTTAATCTTTGATTATTTATTCTTTGATTAAGTAAATGTAGTTTGCTTGGTTTGTTCTTCGGTAATCAATTGTAATATGAAAAAATATTTAGTCATTTGCTTATAAGCATTGTTGAATAAGTAAAATCGTGCAAAGATACATTATAATTTAGATATCATCTTCTGTTGTAGGCTAAATACATAATTGTATGTATTACTCCAACCTATAGAGCTGATATAGAACCTGTTCCAACTAACAGTAACCAGGCCTCACCGAGGACCAGTCAGTTAAATGCTAGATACATTTTTGATATGCTGCGTGGAGAGTATTATAACAACTCGTCACAAAACAGGAGAATTATCCCTGTGATATTTCCAAATCACCGCACTACTCACGAACACATACCTACTTGTATGCGCTCCACACTTATTTATGAATATCCTAACTGTATTGCACAAATAATTGAAGCAATATTGGGTCATGGTAGGTATAGACCTTCGTGATTATTATGTAAGTGTGGAAACTTTGCTCCAGAACCAACTTATCATTGGAGACCTTGCTCAAAGCGGACAATTCGGACATTGTTTATGATGTTAAAGACTTGCTCAAAGCGGACAATTCGGACACTGTTTGTGATGTTAAAGACTGGCTCAAAGCAGATGATTAGGACGGGCATTTGGTACGATTTTCTAGATTCCACCAGATAATTGTAAAGCTCTCAATTTTTTAAAGTGCTAAACTGGTAGACAATAACATTATTTTGTTTTGCTACGTCAAACTTTTCTTGAATTGGCAACGTGTAAATTTTTTCTTTATTGACATAGACAGATAAAATGCTGTAAATATATTAAAGTTGTAAACATATTAAAGGAAAACACAGTGTTATAACGTTGGATGGACTATATTGAAAAAAAAATATTTATATTACAAGATATTTTTACAAAAGAAACAAAACAACAAACAAAAAACCATCACGGATTAAAGGACGAGGTTAAAATTCAGTAATTTCTACTTTTAGTTTCTTTGAATTAATATGGTTGATATCAAGCAAACATTTATTTTTTCGAAATTTCCGAAAATTAGCAAAATGTAATCTTCACTAAAATTTCTGATTGTAAAGTACCGGAGATGGTGTTAACAAGTCAAATTTAATTATTACTTTCACAGACTTTTTTGCAAATTGTTTTTCTTTTTTTAGATAAATCGATATACTATGCTCATCCATGTGTAAAATATTTAAATCGTAAAAGTGTATTGAAATCTATGAATTTCTTACTGAATATGTCTAAGATTAATAAAAGAATGTACAAACAAAATGTATGGGAAGCTGCATTCCCTATTACAAGTCAAAAGCTGATCATTTCTTTAAAAGATGCCAGTTTTTTTAATAACACAATATATATATGTATACTGTGACAGCCTATAGTGAGTAGAGTTTTAAACATAACGTATCAACTTTGTATTAAGTCAAAACATATGTTATTCTATATTTACTAAGTGACTGTGCAGTTATTATCAATAACGCCTATTTTATCAAATTTGAGAATAGTATATATTAAACATAATCTATTGGCAAATACCCCAAAAGTACACCTCGCTTTAAAAGCTATTCAGTAGGGTACAGTCTAAAGAGCTTTTGAAAATGCTTGGTAGATTATAATTATCTTTTATAAAGTTAAATTTCCCACATTGATGAATGTGTTTTGTTTTTGTATGAGATGATTCCCATTTCTCTTTTCCAAAAAAACCGCTAGATCTTTTTACAACGTATCATCAAGGATTTTTTTCTTATGGTCTCTCCATAAATGCTGAATCATTTTCATGATTTTGTTTTGTCGTCGCCACAACAGGACGAAATTTATACCTCGTAAAATTATTTCAACTCGATTAGTCAGATTATTTGGCATATCTCTTAACAGAAATATTAAATTTAAATTTATTTTTTTCTGAATGAATAACGAAGTCAGATACATGTATATGCTAAACCTTTTGAAAAGAAGACTGACTATCAAAGCGTATGTATAAGCAATAAAATTTTTAGTTTGAATGACATTAATAGCTTGAATGACTTTGAAAGACCGAATGACCTTAAAATAAGTTTAAGGCATAATAAATTTTAGATCAAGGCAATATGCAATTTTTTATTTGAAAAAAAAAGCTATTTTTGTGAAAACAGTGAACATGTATTATGTTTGGCGATTATTTTCGTGGTATATTTCCCTGGTTTTAGCTTTATATTATTTTACGCCTATTTCAGAATATCACAAATATACTTACATTATGTTAAAAAGTAAGCAATAAGAAGTCTTGCCTGACTGAAAAAATAAGTAAACTAAAACAGGAGCACCGCACACGGTGTAAGCGTTTCTCTTACAAGGGCAATAACTATCAATAATCAAGTTTAACATTACATCATAATTATACCTTTTAGAATATGTTAGAATATTTGGCAAGTGTCCCTTGTCATGAAACACAAGTATTCCAAGTTTCATGATAATACTTTTTATAGTTTATGCAGGCAATTTTGACAAAATAATCTTATTTTAAAAAATGCATAACTCGAAAGATATAGCTTTTAGAATGATACACGTCTTACAACTGCACCTTGTTATGATCGGCAAGCATTCTTAGTTACATGTTGATACCTATCAAAACGTTTGAAAAATGGGCAACACTCACATTAAAAAGTTGTGCACGACGACGACGACGAAGCGATCATAATAGTTCGATTTCTTCGAAATATATGAGCCAATAATGTCAGTGATACTAATGACAATGCTGGACTTTGTCCACGATATAAAACCTTTTCAATAACAAGCTATTTTCCTGTTATTTGTTGGCGTCCAGTTATATAAAAATGCCTTTTTATGTTAGCTAACCGACTGAATTAATAAGTATATAAAATGATAATAGTATGCATTAACTTTAAGAAAATATTACGGTAATGGTGAAATTGTATCAGGATTTATGATCATATGAAACGCTGAATTTCGCGTGAGACACGGTGGATACGGTGTTTGATTGTTTAATGAGTTAATATTTTCTCAACATGAATTTCATGCTTTTGTTGTGGCAAGAGGTATCCACTTTCAATAGGATGCCGATAGACATGACAAGGTTTTTGTATAAATGAAATGGTATACCCATAGACATGTCGAATAACTTTGTTAGCTATTTCATTTGCATGTTTTGTGTAAACTGTTTTAATTTCCTTGTCAGTGACGTACATTGACATAATGACATTTTCTTATAGTGAACATACAAGATGCCATTTTTCTATTGAAGAATGCTGTTTTTTTTAAATTAGAAATAGTAATTAAGATCTTAGGGTTTTTTGTGTTTCTTTTTTGTGTGTTTTTTGTTTTGTTTTGTTATTTTTTTTTTAATTGAAGAAAATATTTTCTAAAATTAGAAATTATAATATAAGATTCTTGATTTTTTGTTTTGTTTTTTCTTTACATATTCCTTTTTTAAAATATATCTTTATTTGATTGTTTAAATGTAAATATAGTATATATATAATGTATGTTTCTTAAATGGCTGGACCATTTATATTGTTAAAACATTCAAATGATTTATTTGTATATCTCAATGATAAAATCACTTTATTCTTTATGCCTCATATACATGTATGTAAATACATTTAAAGACATTTAATGCCCCTAATTTCAAGCAATGTTTCCAAAAAACGCCAAAAGCGCTATTTTTAGAAAATTGCATAGGTGTTGTTTTCTTCTACTTCTTCTTCTTTTTTTCGTTTCTAACATTGTGCAAAGGCTTTTCTTGATTCAAATATGCAAACAGTTTATCTTTGTTTTTTGTTGTTTGTATAGATAGTAATCAAAGAATACGCCTTTTTTATACCCCTTTAAGTATTGACTATATTTCTCGATCCTTCCTTTCATAGTAAGATATAGGCGTATGTTTAATGTGTTTATAACATAAAGTGCGGCGACGTCGTGACTTTTAATTGACCTACGTAATTATTGTAACTCTGAAGATTTTACAATAAACGTCATTGCTATTTTTAGAAATACAACTACTGTCATTTCTATTTTTAGATAAATACAAATATAATATGAATGAGACCATGGTATTAAAATATAAAATTTCTGACTGTTGAACTTAATTTTTCAAAAACTTGTCAGTTTATTAAATTTTTTGAGTACCTTTATATCATGTTATAAAAAATTGTAATGATTAACCAGTATGTATAATCATTTCTATTTTAAGCTATTCAAATATACACATTGTAAACATTTGAATATAGTATTGTCAAAAATAATCTGCGGTTCATACAAATGGGATCTTTTGTGGCAGATTTAAAAACCACAAAACAGCAATATTTCCTTATATAAAGTCGTATAATTGTGTTTTGGTGATATGTCAAAATTGACAAATAAATAAATAAATAAATAAATAAATTAGAGTTGTATAAATTGTTAGGATGTCTTGGTAATTACGGGGTCTTTATATCCATCTCCCCGGTCAAAATGACCTAAATACACTGTCAATTATCGTGCCACTCTGCGCTACACTGTATGCTCAAGCATAGTGATTTCTTTATATGTTAACTCTCGCAATCAATATTTCTTCAAAGTTTTATTACTTAAAGGCCAATCTTAATTTTCTAAATTCATTTACGCCATCTTAAAACAGGTCTTTGTCTTTTCTTCATAAGGAAAAAAACAACATTTCTGTTTCTTACTGTGCCTTTAAGCAAAGAGATTTACTTTTTTCACGCCCAATTTAGAGAGGTATTTACGATTCATTGCATTGATGACATTGCACTTAAATTCAACTACTTATTTTCGTATTTTATTTCTTGATATGTTGTGATCATTTTAAACAGTGGACCATTAAATCAGAAAAAAGTATCACTGGTAAAAAGGGAAAAACATGTTTACTTAGTTACATAGAAAAAGGGAGGGAAAATAAAAAGGCAGTTGAAAATGCCCAATACTGTTTAGTTAATTTTGAAAAATTTCATCAGTCAGTTTTTATAGACACTTTGTCATTGAACTTTGAAGGGGAATAAAATCGATATATTTTTATTTATAGTTATTAAATAGGTCAATTAAACTTTGACCGATAAAATTGTCACGATTTTCACTGTTGTTATTTTATCCATATAGATAATAAACAAATTAATCGGTGTTGATCCGCCTGATTTTTGTTTATTTGTATGTAGAACTTTTTATAGAATTGTATACCTTATATATATGTGTACATAATTATAAATACAGGTATAATATATATGCTATGGAACGAATTTAAATAAAAAAAACTTAATAAAAGTAACTGTTTGTGTTTCTTTCTCTTTTGTTTTTTTTCTTGTTATTTGCCTTAAATAGAAGCAAGCCTCCAGGTTCCTGCTAATTTTCATGAAAGTTTAGAAAATAAATTAAAAAGTAAAATATTGTGAAGTGAATAAATAGAAAATAGTTTGCACATTGCAAACGGCACTTATAACCAATGTAAATTACCATATAAAAGGGGTCAAAATATGCAAAAATAACCCGAGAAATATTCGGAAAAATAATGCAAAATCGAACTTTATCATAAATAATATGGGAAATGTTACTTATATTGAATCTTCTTACTTTTCGTACATTTCTCAAGTTTGATTTTCTTGAAATACCATGGCTTATCTGGAGGCATGCAGCTTTAAAACAGCAAACTTTCCATATCACATTTTGTACAACCAGTAACACTGCATGCATACCTGGTGTTTACTTCCAGGCGCGGATTCAGGATTTTTATTTACCAGAGGGGATCGTAAAATTATAAAACATGGAGTAATAAAAATCGAAAGTGAGTCGGGGTGGGTGACATTTTACTAGTTTTCGGAGGGGTCATGAGTACGTTTTTTCCCGATTTTCACAAGTTTTTGCGTGATTTTCTCTAAATAAACGTAAATTCATATCCAATTTGGGAGTTGATATCCAAGATATTCAATCTCAGAGTTGATATCCAAATCGCAGATGTGTCCCTCATACTTGTCAAGTCTCAGGGTGGGGTATGGAGGGGTGGGTCATTACCCCTTACTCACACTCAGACATTGAAAATAAAGTCAGTTCGTTTCTTCCAGTTGACTATTTTTGAAGCCTGTAGTTTCGTGTTTTAGTATGAAAAGAAAGTACATTTTTGTATTTTAATCCTCCCAAACTTGTCTTTTAAGTAAAACAGTTTAATAGACAATTATGTTTATGTTTTTTATTGCATTGCAAACAGGAATGTTGACCTATTTCATGTCTATTAATTGTTGTAAATCAGATTTATTATGCGTGATCAGCGTTCTCCGGTTTCAATAAAAGGCGCACCAAATCAAAATTGTTTTCATGTTCTTATTAAAAAAGCACCAAGTTAAACTTGTGTTCATGAACGAAATGACCTTCAATTAAATTAGTAATTAGGTCTATTTTACTTGTCACTTTAGCTATGTAAAGTTTCTTTTTATTTAAAGCGGCTTTTCTATGACCTTGAACATTAGCAAATTTTGTTTTTCAATATTGTATACTTTCTTATAGAATAATATAATTACTCAATTTTAACGGATATTTCTTTAAGATGTATTGTTGCAGCTCCGATGCATATTAAATTTCACGCACAAGTGATTAGTTAATAGTATCGTTATTTTAACACCCAAGTGGTATTATGACTATTAGACTGCATTGTATAATACAAGAGACAAAGCCCCTCCCAGCACGGGCATTTAGATTATTGCGCGCTGACTTGCCTGATTTACCAAAACCCGCAAGTCCACTTTCCCCGACACTGTCCCCCCTTCCCCCCGATTTGGGTTGCGGAGTTTGAATTGACTAATATCTTTATATATTTCAAATTATCTCTTCAATATTGATAGAAAGGTAACGAGTTTTGATCATTTGATGTATATGAAAATCTACTTGTTTACAACATCTTAAAATAATTCGCAATATAAGTATGTCAGTTCAGTCAGGTACGTATGTAAATATACGTACCTGGTTCAGTTTAACTACTTAAATTACATTCTAGAAAAAGCTGTTCTGTTAAGGAAACCTAACAATTAATTAAAGATGCCTTTTTTGATATTAAAATTACGTTTGCAAAAAAGTTAAAACTTGTGATGTCTTCGTGACTCACGATATATAAATATGAGCTATATATAGTCACACTAAAATACCCGAATATTTCCGTTCCTGTATAAACCTTGTCCTGATAACCGATTTAAGTTTACCCGCATACCTTTTAATTAGGATGGGCCATATTATAAAGATACTTCACGTTTTTAACCTTACCGCTTAAAAACTAAAATGGACTTATCCGTCTTTCAATCAGGAAAAGACCATTCATCATTTATAGGGAAATTCACAAAATATATATGAATAGAAAACAGTGTAGACTGGAGTTCTTTCCCCTTGTGGGAACCAGACGACAAGCTGATTTGTTGTCTGCACTGATCGCATTGTCAGAGTCTGTAGACGCCAGCAGACTAGCAATGAATTGTCAAGTGATATTTTTTTGCAATATTTGTAACAATATGTGCAAATGACTAAAGAAAAAAACCCGCCAAGTCATATATGCACGCGTCATTGCCGTCAATGTTATTGTACTTTTAAATATACTACATGTATACACGTATATAAGTCGATTAAAGTTCAAGATGAGGACACAAACATGTATACATACATGTGATCAGAAACGTTTAAAGTTAATTATGTTTGTTTAAACTGGAAAAACCACACCTTTTTAAATTTGCCGATTGCTATATTTATACATGCATACTTATAAATCTTGTATAAATGTTACCGCTTCTGACGTTACGGGTATTGCGGGAATAATAAGCAGAACCCCTGTCGCCTATTTGGTCAATGCGGTGGTTTTATTTTGGGCGCAAAAATAGCCGGGGATCCTTAGCAGAGATCTTTATGGTGGCTGATTTCTACCATTTCGTGTCTTCGCACCTTAAAAGTCGAAGGCGAAGACACGAAGACACGATAATATCACCGTGTCAGGAATGTGCAAATTAAGCAGGAATTGTGCAAATAACGCAGGAATTGTGCAAAAGTAACGCAGAATTGTGCAATGTAGATGCTACAACGAGCACCGCGATAAGTTAATGGACCAATATTTTTATTGTACATCAAATTGAAAGAAATGAATTAGCGCATTATACTTTAACTCTCATCATAAATATTTCCATGAAAATTTTTAATTTTTAAGATCATTCGTGAAAATGACGACCTGACTAGCGTATTGGTGGCGATTTTTAGTTTCGTTTATATCTTTAAAATCAATAACGTACATATTACTTTATGATTTTTTATATTCAGTGTACCTGAGACATTTTCCAATCTACTTGTGTCATATTACACTTTATATATCAGATAAAACGTAATTGAGACAATTTTTAAGAGGTAACGCCGAATTCGTTAATGAAACACTGAAACAACAGCGGCTATCTCATTAAAAGAAGCTAAATCTTACTTATATTTACACGGCACTTGTAGTTTGACAAATGTCTTAGGTATACAGAATATGAAAAAAAATAATGTTTTAAATGTGTTACATAGAGGATATTGAATTGAGTTGAATAAAATTAAATTATGCGAGCCTCTGGCGAGCATAATATTATTTCATTCAACGAGTTCAATAAATACAGTAATGAACTTACACGAACTCAATATTCTTTTTATCACATACCCAAAATAAAGACCGTTTAAAGACCGTTTCGTAGCAGCAGTATGCGCTTATTCATTTCTTTAAATTTGATTAAGAATAAAATATTTTGGTTCGTTAACTTACTGTGTTATCCGTTTTGGCGATAGCGCTGCACAAATTCGGCGTTACTTTTACGTTATTTGCACATTCCTGTGTTACTGGATATGCACGATGAATATGCTCACTTAATGCTCACTTATCGTGCTTCGACATCAACTTTTAAGGGCGCCGACACAAAGACACGAATTTATTATACAGCACACTTCGTTATTTAGAGAAAAAGAAGAGATTTCTGAGGGGGGGGGGGAACTGACAGCATTCGTGTATATTATTACTTATAAAGATTTTCTACTGTTTAAATGGTCCTATATATAAATGGTTGTTTGTATATATAACCAGAGTCGTTAGGTGAGTTATATAATTGCAAATAACCGTTTATATACGGCATATAACTTTTTGACTATCTATATAACGAATTTATAATACTGCAAACCTTCTTTACAAGAGAAAAAAATCCATAAATCGACTGCAGCCGTGTATATAGATTGTATAAACGTCACGGTTATCCAATAAAAATGACATAACCGACGTGCAATAATATCCAATGAAAAACGACGTAACAAACGTGCAGTATTTTTTATCACATTCTAGTGCAAACTCCGCACACTGATTACCTCCCTTGGCAGAATTGTACCGTACTCTGTACTGATAAGGGGAGGTCACTGCGTAGGAGATTGATTATAGTGCCGCTTTTCCGGTCGTGGATACGTTTTTTACTTGACGTCAAATCTATGAGTTACACAAACATAGCATTAACATTTTTATAAAATTTAGTTCCCAATCCAAACATTAAAAGATGTAAGCAAAGCGAAGTAAAAAGTAGATCTATCAAAAAACTGTCATGACCTGACATGAGTGATCTTCTTTTGCGCAAATTATTGACGGTACTATTTGACAATCTATAAATAAAATTGTTATTAAAAGAACATCGGTCTTTATTTATAATTAAATACTAAACTAATCTCGCTTTGAAGCTTCGAGCTTTAAAATTATTATTAGAGTGAGATAAATTCCATAGTCATACGTAAGAATAACGGAACATTCAGTAAAATTATACTACATTTAACTCTGGTAGTCCGAATAGAGGGGGACAACTTATTCTCAATATTTTTTCGAACTTCCCATGTTATCTCCCTTTTGGAGTTTCATTCTTCTTTAGTTCAAGTGAAAGAAATATAACAATTTGATCACGGCAACAGCAGTTGTGAAAAGTAGTAATAAAGTAATACATATGTTTATTTATTTATTTATTATCCACCAATACTGGAGAGAAAAACATATTTACAAAGTAAGTAATGTTTATATAACAGATGAGAAGTATATAAAAATACATAGCATCGATTATATAATAATATGCAATACATTATTTTAGAAATACAAATGCAGATTAATATGTGTAGATATTTGCCTTATGCAAAAGCGAAAGTTAAAGCTTCACACCTCCAGATGAGCAAAAATATTTCAAGAAATTCAATCTTGAGAAAAATGTATCAATATCTTAAGAAAAGTAAAAATAATCTATATGTAATTAATTATTCAAATGTTATGTGCGATTAATGACTGATTTTGCAGTATCAATCACAATAATTCTAATGCGTTACTAAGGCAGTAATAGGTATTTATGTATATTTTGTCCCCTTTTTGGTAATTTATGTGAATTGCAAGTGCCAATTGCAATGTGTAAATTACTTTCTTTGTTCACTTCACAATATTTTACTTTTAAATACATTTTCAAAATTTTCATGAACATTAGCATGAATCTGGAGGCATGCTGCTTTAACATTAATAAGTAATTTTTGAATATTCATGACCACTTTATTATAAAACTTTATATTCAACGCAATATGATGATTAACAAGTACATTTTGTACATTTCAACTAATTTCACACTCAATATATAGAAACATATGACATTGATTACTACAATCATGGCTAAGTATCTAATCAAGCTATTATCTATCTGTTTAGTGGGATATTTAAATGGCACTCGGCATCATTTTCCAAAAAGCTGCAGTTTCTTGTAATTTATAATTGTTGATATATTTGGCATATTAAAGATACAAAATGCAAACTTTGTAGAAATATTTTCATGAAAATGTTGTATAAATTTCACACAGTGAAAAAATACGTGCTAGTTCTAAATTTTGCTATGTCTTTGCTTGAGTAACAAGTCCAGTTCTCTTTCGGTATGACGACTGTACATATATATTTAGTAGTGTAATAGGATTTATTGAGATTGGATGAAAACCAAAGCATGCTACGTAAGTTAACGTCTCATTGACTTCTTCGTAGACAAAATGCAGATCACAATCAACGTCTAAATTTGTATACGTGTTGTCCTCTACTTAACACTCTCGAAAGTATACTTTCAGAGGAAAACATTTTCAATTTCAAAAAAGATATATACATAATAATATGCTGTACATGTTTTTAAGTTAAAATTTATGTTTTCAAAAAAATATATACCTTATGTTTTGCAAAAACTTACTGTTTAAATGACGGTCCGTTGTGAAGTTGTTAATGTCACATGAGTAGTATTGAGCATGTCACATTTATTTCCTTTTCACATAAATTCATTATGTGCAAGAAATAATTCTACTGTAAAGCAGTACGACTCGATTTTAAATCGAGGGGTGAAAGCGAAAAGGTTTTAAGTGCATTTTTCAAAATTTTACAGGAGAAGCAAAAAACTGCCTCAAATGTTTGTAAAATAGCAAAATTCCACAACACTTTGATTTTACACATAAAAAAGTGAAAGAAACATGTCAATGATAATAAAAATTCTAGGAAAGACTTGGCAAACAAGATATTTAATCAAATGTAACTTAGAACTGTTTCGCACTTAAAATTTCTCATATTTTGATTTTTATGTTCAAAGCGAAAAGGTTCCAAGTGACATTTTGATAGAACAAAAGCAAGTTTTTTTTTCTTATTTAGTTTAAGATAGATTAATATTTTGGCATTTCTAATTATTCAGTAAGAGATGGAGCATAAATTGCCAGATAGGATGTTTCACATTTACTTTTTATTTTGATTTCATATTTTAGGTGTGAGACATTCTCTTACTCCACTTTCAAGTTCATGAAATTTTAAGTTTGACTGTGTTTAAATTAGAAACATAAATAAAGGTCATAATTGATAGTGTACAAAACTTTTAAAGAACATGGTGGACATTAATTACACCTGAAAAACAAAAAACGAATGCCAATTAATTTGATAATCATTTTCAGGTGAACTATACAAAGTATATGGAGAGCTGTCCTCCTTGCCCCGGCATCCGCATCCAGATTTCAGATTAAAGTTTTGGTGCAGTAAAATACTTAAGGTATCAGCTTCAAACTTCAAATATATGTTTTTTGGCCTTCGTGGTCAATTCCTCAAATGCATCAAAACTATAAACCGGTGTTAAATAGCTAATAAACATCGCTAAGATCAATATTATTTCTCTAGCGTTACTACTTCGAGAATTATTCCCCCTTGAACTTTTAATTTATGTTAACAAATGTTTTTTTTTTTACTATGACTTTTTGTCATATGGATAAGAGTTATGAAATGCAAGCCCTTGAATTCCCAGAATTATCCCCAATTAATTTTTGAAATTCATTTGTAAATTGATTTTTTTAGTATTATCTTTGTTGTTATAAATGGTATCTACTATAGACTTAAGATAAATAATTGTTATTTGTCATTAGTCACATCATGCATGTCAAGGTTCATAACTCTAGTTTCTTTTTTCAAGAGTTGTTTCCACTTTGAACTTAGAATTTACTTTAAATTCTCTTTGCTTTTATCATTTTTGTTTTTTAAGGGATTAACTTCAGATTTCAAATTGCTGTCTTTCCATTAAAGTAACATTAATTTTATTGACAAGATCATTATGTTGTGCAAAATATAGAACATTTGACTGCTTTCTTGATACTGATACAAAAATATATTTTTATCATAATTGATTTTTCTTTCATAGTTTTGGTTTCCTTACTGCATCCAGTATTTGATGAGTCGAGCTTCATATTCTTTAATATTCAAAATAAGACAGTTACATTCATATTCTTTCATATTTAAAATGGTTACCTTCAATAAGATATTTATTCATGAAAATTAATGTCATTTCATCCACAACTATTTTCTAACAATAGTTTATGCATTTATTTTTAAACAACTCAAATATTATAAGCGACTTAATGAGGTCATCCTTAGCCCATAGTTCCATTCTAAAATGCGCCAAAATGACACTTTAATGCTGTTCATAAACAAAATGCGCTCAAATGACGCAACTTATCTGGCATCCCCATGCTGTAGGGTTATTTAGGATATGAGTCTGATTCTAATTTAGATAGAGAAAATCCGATTCAGCCAGTGAATATGATTTTATAATTTTGTTCTGATTACCACTGTTTGAACCAATGAGATTACAGCTATTTTTAAATCATATAATAGTGAACAATATTCTCTGAAAAACTTTTTGGACTTGTCTGAAACTTCATTCAAAGTGCAAGAATATCTTTGCAATAAACACCTTAACAAACTGTCCCAGAATATATTTGAACTGAAAATATATTTTACAAATTGTGCATTACATATAACTTGCACATTTTTTATTATATGGGTAACACACTTTAGACACAACCCAATGTAGCAACAATACATAGAAGAGATGATATGTCGCAAGGCCAAGTCCCGAAGGCCACCTTCATTAGCAAAAGTGTGACCCATAACTATACTTTCTTTTTCATTGTATTATCTCAGAGGCACACATAGCTCCACCTACATAAACATTTTTCAATATCTCAGAGGCACACACAGCTCCACTTTCATTCATGTTACTTAATATTTCAGTGTCACACATAGCACCAGCTATATTTACACAACTCAGTTTCTTGGACTCACACATAGCTCCAAGTTCATTTGCAATGCCCAATATATCAAATTCACAATATCTTGTAATTTTGTCTATAACCTTTCCTACCTTATCATACCCAGATTTCTGATTATCATCAAAAAATCGCTTTTAACCATTCTAAATATCTCACTATCACCTGAAGTCTCACTTTCAAGAACATCACCTGATATCATATTGTCATCTAAAGTTGTGGTCTCATTTACTCCTGGCAGAGCCCAGGACCACCCAGGTAAGTAACTGGGATGATCCAGGGTGAAATTTTATGTTGCGGTCACACTAACCCGGCAGCACAACGGTAATTCCCAACTAACACCCATGATGCCCACAGACCATCCAGGCTGAGCCCAGGTGAAGCTCTGGTTCATGCCGGTGCTTACCTGGTCATTCCTGGATGACGCCAGCAGAGCCCCAGTTGACCAAGGCAGAGACCCAGTCGATCCAGGCAGAATCCAGGACGATTTTTGCAGAGCCACAGTTATAAGAACCCAGTGGATTGAAAACGTGCTAAAATGATGATGTTGATTCATAATGTTCATTGATATAATTCTAAATGATATTTTCTCCTATTTAATAAGTTATTCATGACGATTTTCTGAATAATCCTTATGCAAGACTGGACAGAAGGGAAATGGGAAGGGTTTTATTGCAAACAAGGGCAATCATTGCAAATTGCCGTAATTCTTTTGAAATGAACCGGGCTTTGCCGGGACACTACAGGGATTAACATAGCTCAGTCGTCATCCTCCATGGCTCTGCAGGCTTTCACAGGGGCTCTGCCGGCATTCACCGGGGCTCTGCTGGCATTCCCCAGGCCTCTGCTGGCATTCACCGGGGCTCTTCTGTAGCTCTACCGGCTATATCATATCCAAGATCATCCCTAGTTTGTGTCAGCGGAGCTACAGTGCTTCCCTGACGTAACCCGGTCGTTCCCGGCAGGGCTTAGGATGAAGCAGGTAAAGCTATACCTTCCCGGATCACCCCGGTGATATTAAATATTTTATTCCATTCGGGGTCGAATGCCGAATGTTCCAGATCATCCCGGACGTTGCAGGCAGAGTTATGAATGTATCCAGTTTGTTCCTGGATCATCCCCGGACGTCTACCAGGGCTCTGCCAGGATGTGAGACCACATCTTAAAGCTAAAATTTTCTTCAATTATGTCCCTGGATTAATTACAACCAGCTAAAGCATCACTTTCAGTAACATTATCAGATTTCTTACTGTCATCTATAAGCCCTACCTTTAATATCATCACACAATTTCTCACAGGCACTTAAAACCCTTTAAGATGGTGCATGATCATTACTGGCCATGTACACTTAGAACTGTTTCACTTTTAAAAAATCGATAATTTCATGAGTGGAGTTAACTGCGAAACAGTTTTAAGTACTTAAGTTTTCTTCCAAAATCAAGACATCTACTCTGAAACTAATGAATTTCTTATGGATATTATTTAATAATATACCAATAAAAGGTTTAGCTTTCAAACTTGCTTTGATTTCACTTATTTTAATGCAGTTTGGGTTGTTTTTATTTAATCTTGTACATTTTATACTCAATGAAAGCGAAAAGGTTCTAACTGCCATTTGCAGTTAGAACCCTTTCGCTTTTTTTAAAAAAAGTTAACTTCACTTAGAACCTTTGGACAATTTTTCATTTCACACTTTTATAAGTTAACTAAATCTTATATATTTTGACATAAGATGTATATCGGTGCTTATGTTACAAATATGTTAAAAGTGAATTTTGTAAAAAAAAGTGAGTTAGAACCTTTTCGCTTTCACCCCTCGAAATTAAAACCCAAAAACTTGACAATATAAATATATTTACATGTATGTACACATTTTAACAACAACAAAATGTTCGCCACGCGAACAACAAAACATGCACGAGAGGCCTTAAATTCATGTATATCATTTACAAAAAGTTATCGCCATTAAAGTGGCCCTCATCTTTTTTTAAGGCTTAAATATGTTATTTTTAGATAAATCGTATCATATAATTGTCAAATCAAAGGAATCAAAGTGGATAATGAAATTTGCCGTCGATAAAACATGTTAACAATTAGGAAACCCCTCGATATCTATAATCGTCCGTCCCAAATTAGGGGACGATTCATTTACCGATCATCTATTTATAGAAACAAAGTAAAAGACAGGCTATACATAGCTCTCTCGAAGGTTTAATGTTGATTGATATATGATGCACCTTTCCAAGATAAAATTACTGAAATACTTATTTGAAACAATTCAGAATTGTTTTCACAATAAATAAAACCTGAAGGCTGCTTTAACACATTGTTTTACATAACGCAAAATTAATCCCTGTTCCATTTTGTACTATCATAGCATCTGATATCTTATTCTTTTCTGTAACAATTACAGCAACAGAATCACGTTAAGACTTTATACAGTACATGTTTTAAGAGTTTGATTTGACAATCCATTTTCGGCTGATAAAAATCCTATTAAATCAGTAAAAGACTATACACCCTAAAGTAGCAAATTATCGGAATATACTTAATGACAAGTGTTTCATTTACATATAAAAAAGATATTACAATATAAACCAAGGATTACAAATCATAAACAAGAGAGTCATGATGGCCCTGAAATCGCCACCTGAATTTTTTTGTTTCTTTGTTTCATTTTACGCCTTTTTCTAACAGTATTTCAGTCATATAGGCGGGTAGTAACCTAACGTTCTAGCTCTTTGGGATTTTATAAAAGTAGAATTTTTAAGCTTTTACAATAAACATACCGTATAAGGAAAGTCAATGACCGCCCGGGACAGGGCTAATTTTGACCCCAGGGCTTTTATTTGAACAAACTTGGTAGGCACTTACTAGAAGATATTTCATGCTTAATATCTAAGCTCTAGAGATTTCGGTTTTTTAAAAGAAAGATTTTTAAAGATTTAATCATATACATATAAGGAACATCAATAACTACTTTGGGTGGGACCAATTTTGACCTTTTATTTGAACAAACTTGGTAGACACCCATTAGAAGATGTTTCATGCCTAATATCTAAGCTCTAACTACATGGGCTTTTTAAAAGAAGATTTTTTGTTAGTTGCTATTTACATATAAGGAAAATCAATTACCGCCCGGGACAGGGCAAATTTTGACCCCAAGGCTTTTATTTGAACAAACTTGGTAAAAACTCAACACTAGAAAATATTTCATGCAAAATATCTAAGCTCTAGCTCTTTGGGGTTTTTAAAAGAAGATTTTTAAAGTTTTTCTGTTACTTTATTTGTTAAAGACCTTATTAAAGGCTCGAAATTTACTTATAATATAAATTCTGAGCCAGTCCGGTTCAAATTAAAACACACACCTGCCCAGCGAAATTAAGTTAATCAATATTTATTTTTTCAATGTCGATCACTATCTAGAGAAAAGATAAGGTCAAGTTAAACCTTTTCATTGACCATCCCCAACTTTCTCTTTCCTTTTCGTTTGCAGATGTTTCTTTGTACGCCTTCTCAATGCGCATGTACTTGAGGATATTTTCTAAAATTCTTCAAAGAGGAAATTCCTAGTTCACTCAAAAAGCTATCAATTGGTGTTACAACACAAGAACCACAGTCATATCCACCCTCTACTATACCTAAACAGAAAAGTTCATCGTTTCTTAACACAAATACAGGTGCCCCTGAATCACCATCCTTAGCAAAGCGTTCCTGAAAATTAATTGGCCACACCTCAAGCTGGTTATGAAGTATAATTTCAAGAGAATCGCTTTGCCAAGGAAAAGTTAACTCTCGTACAATGCTACCGTCAAATGCAATACGACCATGTGAAATTCCGGAAGCGCTGCCAAATTTCAGGACGTCTTCATCACTTTGTATTGACATACCTCCTGCTATACGTCCAGATTCAAATGTATATTCTAAAACAACACGTTGAAAATAAATACTCGAAAACAATAAGTCTGTGAAATACATGGTAGTAAAGTTTAATGCATCAGAAGACAAGGATCTGATCAGCTGTGGAAATTAAAGAAATGAATATCTATAAAAGTGACGTATTAACATTTATTGACATTCTCTAAAGTAGTCATGATTTTTGTTTATTTTATCTATATCTTTGGAGTTTTATTTTAATTAAAGGTTCATCATAAATGCTATTATTTTCTTGCTTTGAAATAATTATATATGTATAAAAGATTACCTTGTATTACGTCAGCAAAGTCGCTTATCTTTCCAGAAAGTGGACATCTTGATTTTTGAAGTTTGATCAATGCTATTTCCATCCCTCTTGTTCCATTACCACCTTGTTCATAAGCAACTTTCACCACTTTCCCTAAAACTTCACTTGATTCCGATGGCTGGTAAACTATACTTGCAAGTACTTCGTCAGAGTTTTCTGGCTGATTATTAAATGTTTTGTTGCTACTCTTATCTAAATTTTTTTAAGCAACAATTGAGGCATAATGACGTGTGCGCACGTAAACCCATATATGTCCTCTGAATCCTTTAATTCAAGAAATCCGCTGAGTGTCCCGGAGCCGATAGTTCCGCTCACCTCTGCCGCAATTTTGACATTCTCTTGGTAATCAGAACTCTTATGGCCTTTCCTCCCGAGTCTCATTAAAGCACCTTCTCGTACATCAACTGCAAATCCTTCATATTCCTTTTCAAACGGATCTTCGTCTATCGGTATAAAATGTTTAGTATGAACGTAAAAGACTATACATGAGCATGGAATTTTTTCCCAATTACTTGACCCATAAAATTTTGACTTAATAGAGCCTGCCGAAATTCCACTTAACATTCTGTGTTTTTGTAACAGAGTCTTTGAATTTTTTTCGATAAATGCTTTTAGTATCCTTCGGATTAACTTTATGTTTTGGATTTGTTTTGCTAAATGTCACATCCCTTGTCTCGGCGTTGCACTTGCCTAAAATACGAACTTTATGTTCATAAGTGACTCTATTTTTTAAATCAATGTCCTCTTTCAAACAAATGACGAAAGCGATATTGATTTTTCCAAGTTTATTGATGGTATAAGCTGCATATACCCCATCAATCTTTTCTGACATGTCTTTGATGTGCTCGATTATCTTGCTACAACATTTTTCCATGACAGATGATTTTCTTTCTCCCTCAAACGTTAAAGCTATTTTTGATAGCTGATTCTTTGTTGGCAGTATATTTTTCCTAATCAAATACTCGGCTATGTCCTCTGATTTCTCCTTCAAGCATTTTTCCCAAGACGCATCTACATTCAAGAGGACAGTAAAATACCATTACCTTATGGCACTTACTTAATTCATGGTGTATATATAACTATATATTATGACAATATTACACTAATTTTAAAGAAAAAAAAACAAACTTTGTTCAAAGTTAAATTGGCATTTGCATGCTTTTACAATATTTCAATGAAGAGGTACAGAAAGACATTTATATGTTGCAGCCGTCCACTATCTGAATAATTTTTGTGATAAACATTGAAACCGAGTGATTTCTTGATGAAACTTTAAAAAGAATAATACGTGTCAAAAATAATTTCCTGAAAATTCTTCCAAATAATTTTCACTAGGTATAGTATCCATGATGTGAGAACGGTTATTACTAAACCAAATCAATAACAATATAGTTGAGTACCCATTAATAGCCTCAGGGTATTTTTGAATATTGTGTAAAAGGCTTGCTGTATTTTCCCTACATAAATAACTTAACTCTCTAATACTTTGTCAACAATAAGGCATAAGATTGTGATTAAGACAGTAACTGAGATTTAAAACTCTATCGACTGCATATAAATTACTTTACGATAATATTTCGATTTTTTCTTTGTCTACGATAAAATTGAAAAAATGAATTGTAGTTAACCTTGTTAACTTTTATCTTAATGTTGTTGTTTTTTCTTTTTTTTTTCTTGATTTATTGATATATTCAAGACAAAAAAGATTAATTTTAAGGATTGATATTGATAAATAAGTACATGATTCTTCTTTTTGTCCTGACTAAAAGGATGGAAGATACTTATTGAATATTATGATTAATTTTGATACAAAACTTTTTTTTCCCAAAAACATTTCCGAGTCTCTAAGCGCAAAAATAAGTTCTTGTGTTTTCAAATTAAAATTACCATCGCATGTCGAGCCAGCCACTGTACTATTTTTGTCGTGCTCGGTGACATTTGAAAGTTCCTTTTCACGACTTCGTTTGTCACCCCTTATCATTGAAAAAAATGATTTCCTCCTCTTCGAATGAGCTGCAAACGAATAATGCCTTAATCTGAATAAATTAAATACAGTCTCAACCGTGTAAATATTGTACCTTTTGATATAACAAAATTGCAATGCAGAATATGATGGTATCTGACAGATGAAAACAACAATATTAACTTTAAAAGAATAATATATTTTGGAAATTAACAAAGCGTAGACAATATGCCCTACTTAACATTTAATGATAAGATCTATTTACGTAACATCTATATACGCTACTAACCTAATGTGGATACTGACACTGATTACAAATGCACAAACTGGAGCAAAAATTCTGTTAAATATAAAATATATCATACATGTATATCAAAATTATTCATATTAAACTTACACAGACGTTGTTTTGCTTTCTCTATGCCATTTGATGAGCAATTGGCAATTATGTCATGCGATGCAATGTGATATTGTACATGTACCCATCGTCTAAGCTCAAACAGTTTCTGATGAAATTCGTCACAGTTGACAGACTTGAGAAAACCGTCCATGGCTTCAGAACTAAGGCAGTGGATTTGTATATCGGTTGACGATCGGTCAGTGGGAGAAATATCAACGATATGGCATTTCTTTATGGCCTTGATGTAATCCAGGAAGTGATAGACTGGTGTATCCGTTGATTTTTCACCCAAAGGCGAACCAATCATATCATCGTTATCTTTAATATAGTCTCTCATTACTTTACAAACTATATGATTCCCTACAAAAAACTGTTTTCACCATTTTTAGCAATAACTTTTATCTGTAGATCAAGCAAAAAGGGCTCTGAAGAAAAAAAAATCAAAAAAAAAAAACAAAAACAAACAAAAAAAGAGTAAAAAAACAGCAACAACATAATAGAGAATTAATGTTAATGCATGGTTCAACGTGCATCAAAATATGCAGATGTTAATGACCCACAAATTGTGTATAAGCGCTATTCTTAAATAAGTTACATTTGCGTTTCGTTATTTTTCCCATATAAATGTAACACAGGTTTCCTCATGCTTTCCCGTTTTTTTCCGTTATACATGGCGCCCTGAATCATGCATATTTAAAACAAATTGAATGCTTGCGTGATTATCTGTTACTTTGTTAAAATGCACGTTAAACCTTACGTGCGCAGTTTTTATGCAAGATCAACAAGGAAAAGTTAGAAAACTGATATTTTTACTATGAATTATTTATGTATTTAGAATATAGCTAGCTCAACTCACTTAAGTTATATTCTCATTTCAGTCCTCATAAAAATGTATAAATTAAAAATAATGTTCTTAATGTTTTTCCTTTTGTTCTCTTTTCAATGTTAAAAAGTCTTTATTGACAAGTGTTGTGAATTCTCAGTTTCTTAAAGATTTTATTTTATTTAGTACCTTTTAGCTTCTTTTGTTTTCCCGCAGATCTAAGATAAAGCATAAGTCCAAGCTCATTTTCTTTTTCTGTAAATAAAAACACAACTTGAGCAATTACGGAGATTAATGTAAAAAATATTCAATAATGCTAAACAGAGTATATGCATATCCTATTTTTAAGTTATTCGGCATGTATATGAATAGGAAGAATACATCTTTAGTCCAAAAATTTTGCAAAATAACTGTGACAGACCAACACTTGTGTGTTGTTTGTTACTTTAAAACAATAACAACAACAACAACAACAACAACAACAACAACAACGTTTCTGTTCATAGTTACAAGCCACTTAAAAAGATATAGTTTGCCTACTCCGGAATGTTTTGTTTTATACATGTAGATGAAATTACTATAAATACTTATTGATTATTCTTTTACAAGCAATACTTTTTTAGAAATCTGATGTTCTTTTGATAGTTTAGTTTTGCCTCCCCAATGTTAAGACCGTTCATCTATTCTACTGCAGCGGTAATCAGGTCATAAAATAGTACCGTGATATTTTAAAGCTGACTCATCAATTATCACCATTATTTACGAGTGTTCTTAACCATCATATTTGCTATTTGTAAAGTTTATAATAGGCCTTTCTCAAATTATATGCATACTTTACATTCCATCACCAGAGAGAGGCTAACAGGGCATGAATGTAAACAAATTATGTCTGACCTGATAAGCCCTAGTGTGTTAAACTTACTGGGGAAATCTCATTTTTATTCCACTCTGTTATTCCAATTCTAGATATTATTATACCGTTAATTTTCATAAAATACCTAAGGATGTGAGTTTAACAAAGGAATGGATTGTAAAAATATGATGGATGAAAGAACATTTCAAGGTAAAATACCATTGTCCTTTTTTTTTAGTTGTATTACTACTTACATTAATTACTCTGATTTCTCATTGTTTTAAATGTTTCATTTAATTATAAACATAATAATATGTTTTGTTCATAAATTTCATTTAAAATATCACACTTATAATAATAACATTTAAAACATTATTGCTTCAGAATCTAAATTAATACCGTTTTTATACTAAAAAGCAATAATGGTTATTTAATGTACTATTTCAGATCAATATTTTGCAATAGTTGCTCGTTTTTGAAGCATTTCACACAATAAGATTAACAACCATGGACCTAAATTCATATATGTCTGAAGAGAATAGATGTACCCTGTAGATGGTTCGGCTGGAGTAATAATCAACAGACCAGTAAGATGAACACTAAAGAAGATTTAACATTAACACTGCCACCATACAACTGAAAGGTATACACAAGACTTAATTTTCATTTTGTACACATAAACAAAGTTCAGCCCCTATAAAAATATATATGTGCAATTAAAATATCAATTGATATATTCTAGAAATGTCATAATTCTTGTTTTCACTTCTAAATAAAAGGTATATATTTTTCAGGAATTCCGCTGGTAACAGTCATGAACACAAATTGACAATTGGTATTTGAATCGCCTTTAATTGTATTATCTCTTCATGGCAGTGGCATTACAGATGAAAAAGAAACTATCAAACAGTTCAAAGAAGAATTACAGATAACTAAGGAAGAAAACAAACAGTGATATTGAACGTTTGATACAAACAAATTTTCAAATGTTGACAGTTGTATATTTTGTAATGTTATACAGGATTTCCAACAAAACTTACTATATATCCATTACAGTTTTCAATAGCTAAAACATTAAGAGTGTTTATTATGATGCAAGCAAAACAATCTGCTTGACTGAGGAAATGATTTTAGCGTATTTTAAAGGACCATTTGTCCAGTCTTATGTGCCTTGAATTTTAATAAAAACTTAAAAAGAAATCATCGCATTACTTTGTTTTTAACATTGTACTTTGTTACATATATGGTGCAGGGAATATGTCAACATGTAAATTACATCTAATATTTTGTCCTCTTATTGCATTATATTGTTGAGAGAATCTGTCTTGGGATGTTAAAATAAGTGCTAAAACTTGATCCTGCCTTTCCTAATACCATACAACTGCAAGGTATTGCACAGGTTTTCTGCGAATGTTCAATCCCCTATGTACATGGAATATTTGGGGTTGGTAAGTCCAGGCAACCTCCTCTGGAAGTGCTGTGTACCCCAATGATTTGTTATATACCAGCCAGTTGAGGGTTCCAACAATATGACCACATAATCAAGTCCGACCAACTGGACAAGTGCAATAATCTAATGATACTTCAGCTTCGTCTTAAGATTTGACTGATATTTGCAATTAAATGATTGTACATGTACTTCGTTATACTAAGTATAAATTTTTCTATTCTCAGAGAAACGCTTGGTTTAGAACGTTGCCATAGACCCTTCTTAATATTACCTCATACATATTCATAGATTTCTCAGAACGAGGCTAACAGGGCAAGCTGCGGTATCTGCTCTATGTAAACATATCACAAATATATGGCCGAAAGATTTTTCTATAGTGTCAGAGATCTTGATAATGTTCTGTTTGCTACATACTTGTTGACAACTATATTTAATATTACAAAAACCTCTTCTGGAGATAAATAAATCAACAAAGGGTTTAATTTACACTATATACAGTGAATGACATACAAGACCTGATAAGTCAAAGTTTACGATAATTCCAAGTAATTTCTAATATTCTTTGTCAGTATAAATATCAGGTTAACTCTTTTCAACTTAAATAGACATTATCTGCATTATCAGTATTTTATTGCTAACCTAAACACATGTTGGTCAAGAGTGTATAAAGCAATTAACTGATAATAGATGTAAACAGTTGGATGCTGAATTCTGTACCATACTTCCCCTAAATTTAGCCACGGATTTATTATATAAATCCGTGATTTAGCTATTGAAATAAAAAAGTTTAAAAAAGTTCACTTTGTATTTAAAAGTAAAAATTCTGGATGACTCTCTAGAAACTGGTCAATTTTACAGACAGCCTTATCAAATCAAAATGATATTTTGTTTAAACATTACACCCCCGTCTTATACATTTCAATGGATTTTCAGTATCATAACACATGATGTTGTTGACAGTAATGTAAAAAACATTTCATGCTAAGTAGGGAACGTAAAACTTATATATTATCAACTATCTAATTAATTACATTATAAAATACTTAGTATAACGAAGTACATGTACAATCATTTAATTGCAAATATCAGTCAAATCTTAAGACGAAGCTGAAGTATCATTTGATTATTGCACTTGTCCAGTTGGTCGGACTTGATTATGTGGTCATATTGTTGGAACCCTCAACTGGCTGGTATATAACAAATCATTGGGGTACACAGCACTTCCAGAGGAGGTTGCCTGGACTTACCAACCCCAAATATTCCATGTACATAGGGGATTGAACATTCGCAGAAAACCTGTGCAATACCTTGCAGTTGTATGGTATTAGGAAAGGCAGGATCAAGTTTTAGCACTTATTTTAACATCCCAAGACAGATTCTCTCAACAATATAATGCAATAAGAGGACAAAATATTAGATGTAATTTACATGTTGACATATTCCCTGCACCATATATGTAACAAAGTACAATGTTAAAAACAAAGTAATGCGATGATTTCTTTTTAAGTTTTTATTAAAATTCAAGGCACATAAGACTGGACAAATGGTCCTTTAAAATACGCTAAAATCATTTCCTCAGTCAAGCAGATTGTTTTGCTTGCATCATAATAAACACTCTTAATGTTTTAGCTATTGAAAACTGTAATGGATATATAGTAAGTTTTGTTGGAAATCCTGTATAACATTACAAAATATACAACTGTCAACATTTGAAAATTTGTTTGTATCAAACGTTCAATATCACTGTTTGTTTTTCTTCCTTAGTTATCTGTAATTCTTCTTTGAACTGTTTGATAGTTTTCTTTTCATCTGTAATGCCACTGCCATGAAGAGATAATACAATTAAAGGCGATTCAAATACCAATTGTCAATTTGTGTTCATGACTGTTACCAGCGGAATTCCTGAAAAATATATACCTTTTATTTAGAAGTGAAAACAAGAATTATGACATTTCTAGAATATATCAATTGATATTTTAATTGCACATATATATTTTTATAGGGGCTGAACTTTGTTTATGTGTACAAAATGAAAATTAAGTCTTGTGTGTATACCTTTCAGTTGTATGGTGGCAGTGTTAATGTTAAATCTTCTTTAGTGTTCATCTTACTGGTCTGTTGATTATTACTCCAGCCGAACCATCTACAGGGTACATCTATTCTCTTCAGACATATATGAATTTAGGTCCATGGTTGTTAATCTTATTGTGTGAAATGCTTCAAAAACGAGCAACTATTGCAAAAATATTGATCTGAAATAGTACATTAAATAACCATTATTGCTTTTTAGTATAAAAACGGTATTAATTTAGATTCTGAAGCAATAATGTTTTAAATGTTATTATTATAAGTGTGATATTTTAAATGAAATTTATGAACAAAACATATTATTATGTTTATAATTAAATGAAACATTTAAAACAATGAGAAATCAGAGTAATTAATGTAAGTAGTAATACAACTAAAAAAAAAGGACAATGGTATTTTACCTTGAAATGTTCTTTCATCCATCATATTTTTACAATCCATTCCTTTGTTAAACTCACATCATTAGGTATTTTATGAAAATTAACGGTATAATAATATCTAGAATTGGAATAACAGAGTGGAATAAAAATGAGATTTCCCCAGTAAGTTTAACACACTAGGGCGTATCAGGTCAGACATAATTTGTTTACATTCATGCCCTGTTAGCCTCTCTCTGGTGATGGAATGTAAAGTATGCATATAATTTGAGAAAGGCCTATTGTGATTATTGTAAGATAATACCATAGTCTCACTATCATGAATGTTCTTTTGTTGTTATAAACCATTAATATTATTTTTAGAAAAGACAAATAATGATAAACTGTCGATTACATCAGAGACATGGAAACTATATTAGTACACCCAGGGAGGCTGTACGCGGAAACGCACACAAAACCGCTATATCATATAGCTGTAAGTAAATATTTTGCATACATTTATCAAAGAATTCACTGATTATGATGAACATATAGTTTGCAAACATTATATGATTGAACCATTTTTTAGGCAGGTCAGGGATCTATACAACCGGTTGTTAAGTTAACTATGGTCATTTTAATCCCAATAGAAACATTCTAATATTTGGGCAAAGTACCTAGTAGTCGTTCACCCGGCGGTGATCTCATTAAACTGATTATAAATTTCGAATTGATTAGAAAACACAAATAAAAACATGTGTTTCGGTAACGTTACAATAACAAAAATCGGGAGTAGCGAACAGTTAAATGACAGAAAGTCAGATGTGGTCAAATATGATTTCTTACCGAACCAGAACAAGGAAATAATTATTTCAGAGAAAGAGGCAAGGATCAGTCTTCAATCAAATGAATGACCCGTACGTAATGTGAAATTAGAAAGTTTGTCCAATTTTAGGACAACGCATCATAATTTGATAAGGCCACGTGTAATAAAATTCAAAATTTCGATACAGATAAAAAAATGAAAGAATAAGAAGCAAAACAAAGTAAAACGCATGTATATACGAATGACTTACAATCGATCATTGGGAATTCATCAACATATCTTACGAATCTTTAATTTGAAAACGATATTTGCCGCTTAAGCGGTTAATAATTTGAATAAATAAAATAAAAAACATATATATTTGTGTAATAAAAATAATCGGCGGCATAAAGAATTTCGTATTCATTTTACGACACTTGAAAAATTACCACAGATTTTATTTCAACAAAAACTTTCAAAACACGCTATTTATAATACAATTCATAGAAGCCTACGTCATAACAGCAACAACAGATTTCCCGCAGTTCTTTTTTCAAGCTAGTGAGGTTTAAACGCTACGTAAGTTGTTTGAAAAAACAAAACAAACAAAAACCGCTCAATAGGTAAAGTTGGACTGTGAATCGGGCGACCTGGGTTCAATTTCCCAGACGGCGCAGGTCACTATCGTGTGATTGATCATGAAATTCTTTCTACGGTCATTCTCACTGTACCTCTGCTCTGGTATGTACAGAAGTTTCAGTTCCTTGTGAAAGTGAATGCAACTAGTACTCTGGTAAACTTCTTCACAGCCTCCCCAGGAACGATGCGGTGGTTGAATTGTGCTCTGGTGAATTCAATGTGGCTTACTATCGTGATCCGGGGTGAAAACTACCAACACAACCACCAACCATATATATAAACTTCCTGATCATTTTTTTCACTGAAACTGATTCATTTTGAATAAGCTTTGCAGATATGTATTTTGTTTTCAAGAAATATTTAGCTTTAATAATTATCTGAAGCCGTCAAAGTCAGCGACTAGTAATGAAATGGTAATAATTTTCTTCTGAAATATAAATAATATCTCCATGATTTTATTCGAGGTTTGCTTGAGAGAAGACAACTTTCTGTCCGTAGAGCATGAATATTAATACTAATCACAATACAGTATCTTTATTATGTTATATGTAAATATATTTTATCTTTATGTTCAATAAAAAAGGTTTCATAACTTGCAGTTGTTATTTTCATTCAATGATAAATCACAAAAAGTATTTATGCCGGCATGATGAACGGTCCTAGAGTATTGTGATAAGGAACCGTCAGTTGTAAAATGGTATGAACAGTCGCCATACTTGCTGGCATGTCAATTAAAAGTTTAAGTCTTCAAAATTTCCATGATTAACAGTCGAAATGTAGACCTTAATGAAGAGTTCTGGAATATTAACACAATAATTAGTTCACCATATTAACCAAATGAATGGATGTATAAACACACCGTAAGAATAAATGGCGCAATGGACAGATCATCTTTTTTTGGTAATTATTGAAATTACAACACCTTTTAAGCAAAAAGAAAAGAAACTGAAAAAGAAAGTCTGAAACATTCTTTCATAGCCTCCCCATCCGTACATGCAGTGCTTTGATTCAGTATTGTGCATACACTTATTGGGTCATTGCCGAACCAACTACTGTACAATTTTCTCTTCATTGGGCCAACACAGATAAATGAAAATTTAAAAGATGTTGTTGGACCAACGTTGGACAAACTATGTATAAATTCACGTCTAATATAAATCTACATGTGGTCTTTTTCGGCCGAAGGCCGTCTGATTTCACCTTGACTTCCGCTAAAGTTAACAGTAAAGAAATGAATATAGGCAGAATTTTTATCGGTCACTTTAGAAGAGCTTCCGTTATAGGCAGAGGTCTGTTCGATTGCACGATGGCAAGAAGTGTTGTAAAAAGATATATGTCAGAATAAATAAAAAAACACAATAATGATATTTTCTAGATGTTTCTAACAGCTTTTCAATAAAAATATGAAGTTAAATATGACAGATCGCCTTTTTGATACATTTGCGTTCGATTGGGTTTCTCGTATAAGCTGTTCAAGACATTATTCTCTTTCCTCGAACCGTGCATAAGACGATTGAAACAAACTTTCGACTTATTTACAGTTACAAAATGATCTGTGGAATTAGTGTACAGTATCTACTAAAATCTTTGTTTTATTATAAATTCCTATTCAAATCAAATTCCATTTTCATTAAAATCAAATAATGTAAAAGGTAAAAATGAACTGAAATAAAACTATTGAGGACGAATAAAATGTATGTTTGCGGTTAGCGTGGTTAGTAGTAGCTTATCCTATGGAAGTTAACAAATTTGACTTCGGCCGAGTATCTATTTAAAGATATTTCTTGTTATTTTATTATTTCATTTTTCACAAAAGTAACTAATGGTCTTTATAAATTATAGATAACAGAAGCTGCTTTAAATATAAAACAAACTACTTTCTTGCTAAATTTTGACATAAATGATAGTGTTTTTATCCCAATTTATTTCACTGTTTACTCCTATCTGTTTTAATATTAAATTGTAGTAAGATATTCCATGTTTTTTGCTTTAAAATATTCTGCATTAAATGAAAGTTAAACAATGTTAAATAGGTAATTGGTTTATTTTAGGACAAACACAGTGTCAAACAGTAAAAAGGCATTATTCAGAAAGACATTATTTTTCAGTTTGTCAGGCCTAAAGCTAATAGTGATATTACACCTTGGCCAAATGATTTTGATGAGACTTATGTTTTTGGCCCATATTTTGGTCAAGCATAGCTGATCAAATTTGTATGGCTGATCCAACAAAAGGCCAATGATGATGATAACAATTATGATGTTGGCCGCAATGACTTAAATTTATGTGGTTGGTCCAATGAATGATTAAAATTGTGTAGTTGGGCCATCGAAGGGCCAACGATGATGAAGAAAAAAGTGAAACTGGCCCAACAAAGGACCAACAATGTGGTCTTAAAGATGTGATTGGCCCAATGACTGCAATTTAAGGGAATCTTTTCAAACGGATACAGGATCTTTAACTGCACTGTGACATGTATCTCGATAATACTTATTTTTGATTTCAGATCATGGCCAACTGACCAAGTAGAATTTTCGTATAAGAATTAGCTCTTATTTGTTCAAATTAAAATTCTAGGACAAACCTTTCATCTGTTGCTCTATCAGTTGAAGTTTCAATTCGAGCTGAAGAAAAAAGTTTTAAGTGTTGCATCATATAAATTATTCGACCCATCCGATTATCATGCATAAACATGACGAAGAAGGTACTAAATTTTAATTATATCTATTTTGGTAATATTCATTTAATTCCTTATTTTCTAAAACCCAATATTATACTAACGGAACACTGGAATAGTTCTGATACCACCGTCTAAATACTACATTTAATTACCTAGGATAGAAGACAGTAGGTAAGACCTGACCACAAAGTATATTTACGCAATGACACTTTTATTTCATTCAAAATTGTATTCTTTTCCATAACTAACGAATGTAATGTTAAAGAAATCTAAACGAGACTATATATTCAAGCGTGCATGATGATTAACAGGGAAACATGTAACAGTGACAAATAATAGACATCTGTTTCACCATCTCTTACTCATTAATGATTCGTATACAATAAATAGAATAGCAACTTTAGAATCGCAGTATTTTTAAAGACCTTTTTATGAGACTTGAACTAATATTTCCTAACTTTACTATTGCCTTACTAGGTCCTAAAACTATGTTATAACAATACTCATCAAATGCATTAGCTATAAAATTTGCCTGTTGTTTTGCTGTTTGGAATTCCTTTTCTAATCTAGACATCCCATGCTCTCTCAGCTCTCTCATCTCCTGTTCAAGGTTAAACTCAATCTTATTTTGTTGCACCTGTAAAAGAAATTATGATAGGACTCCGGTCCGTAAACTGTTTTGAAAAACTTTCATGTGAACACAAGAATGAGTGAATGCATATTTGGCACATTTTTATAAGAAACAAATGACCACTTGAAAGCAAGGAAAGTAATACATGGATAGGTCTAAATGAACTTAAGATTTATCAGGTTAAACTTTATTGCCGCTGCAGTATCTGCAAGGCTTTGGAATATAGCGATTAACGTGTGTGTGTGTGTGTGCGTGTGTGCGTGAGTGCGTGCGTGCGCGCGCGAGTGCGTGTGTGCGTTGTTGTTATATAGTAAACTAATAAAACCACTAGTCCAATTTCAACCAAACTTGGCAGGATTGTTCCTTGGAGAACGGGCTGCCAAATTATAGCCCTGGGGCCAAAATTTGCCGCGCCCCGGGGTCATTGATTTTCATTTTGTACATATAGTAAAAAAACAGAAACTAAAACAAATGTTTTTGAAAAGGAGAAAGCTAGAGCTTAGATATTTGACATGAAACATAGTCTGTTAGACCTTTATCAAGTTTGTTTGAACAAGAATTTGTAACAAAGTTACCAACGGCCCCCGCCAAAGGGAATTTTTCATAAAACACAAAAGGTGCTATTTCAAAAGATTGAGGTATAGATCAGGACTTTCGGTGGAAAATGTTGATCAATGATAGATCTGCTTATGTCAGTAACAATAAATTCATTAAAGAAATATAATGAAATAGTTCGTGTGTATGCGACAACAGAAATACATTTGTATACTTGTTATCAATATTTCAAAGCCACAAAATGTGACAAATACAAATTCATGTTCAGTCATCAATCAAGGTATGTGGGCAATTCACCAATGGCATTTTACTTGCATGGCCCTGTCTTGGCATCATACCATGTGCAGACTATTTTATGCTTTGACCTCCAAGTGTGACACTGACCTTTGAGGTAGGCGTCTAGGTGTTGCGCATGATATGTCGGCTTATTATTGCTAAAATTTGTACCAAGTTATTCTAAATTTCCTTAGTTGATGAAAAGTCATATACCGCACACAATACACACCCTGTAGACCATGTTAAGCTTTGGCACTCAAGTGTGACCTTTACATTAAAGGTAGGAGTCTGGCTGTTGCATATGATACATGACCCCATTATTGTGAACATTTTTGCCAAATTTATTTTAAAATCCGTTAAACAATAAAAATATGGACTGCGTACAAATTACACCATTTAAGAGACCATGTTAAGCTTGACTTCTAAGTATGGCCTTGACCTTGGAGAAAAGGGTCCGATTGCTGTGCATGTCACATCGTCTTATCATTGTAAACATGTATGCCAAGTATTTTTAAAATGGATGAGAAATTATGCACTGGAAACAAAAAATACACTATAACAGACAATGGAAATCTTTGACCTCCAACTGTTTCCTTGACCTTGGAGGTAGGCGACTGCTTTTAGCGCTTTACACATTTTTTTATTATTGTGAACATTTGTGCCAAAATAATTTCAAATTCCTTTGATATGTAAAGAAGTTCTGGACCGAACACAAAATATACCCTGTAACAGATATATAGTAATGTCAATATTTGACCTCTAGCTGACATTGACCTTGGGGTTATACGTAGGCAACTGGTTTTAGCGCATGACACATTGTCTCATTATTGTTAACATTTGAGCCAAGAACTTTCAAAATCCCTTCATTTATAAGAAAGAAATGGACAGGACACGACATATGCCCTCGAAAAGACAATGTTGGCCTTTAATTTACAAGTGTGACCTTGACCTTGGAGGAAGGGGTCCGGTTGTTGTGCATGACAAATTGTCTTATTATAACAAATATTTGGGCCAAGTAATTTCAAATTCCTGTGATAAATGACATAGTTATGGACCAGACACGGAAATGAGACGGACGGACGAACGGAGCCTATTTCTATATCCCCCTTTTTCTTCAAAAGGCACACATGCAATCTTGTTTTACAATAAACTGCCGAACTATTTACATGTAATAAGCTTTGTTGATCATTTTTCATTCTGTATTGTTGCAATCTTGTTAATACTCAAATAATTGTCTGTGTATATGTGTGAAAAGCTAAAAATGTAACGAGCTCACGTTCGCAAAAGGATACAGAGTGATTCATTATAATGTTACAGCAGACAAAGATATTGTACTTATTATTTAAGACAATAATGCACTTACAAACATAGGCAATAAAATGTTTTAACACTTATGCAAAAGGACCTGAACGTAATATTTATATCATACCTCTGTTACAAAATAATAAGTAGTAAGAATTTGCTAAAGTATAATGTGCAACAAATATTACAAATTTGATTAATTTATCATTATTTATAGAGAAATACGATTTTATCCACAAAAATGCTAATAAAGAACCAATAAAAATTATCCCAAATCGGCTTAATAATATCTTGTTTTTATAATTACTACATAACTGTTATAGGTTTATAACTATATCTAGCAAATGTTATGCGTGTGCAACGCCAGGTTTCCCTTTCAGGGGTGTATTGCCATGTTTGTCTTTGATTTCTAGTACTTCCTTAAACGTTATACTAAATATTCCAGTAGGAGTATTACCATATCTAGTAAACGTAATGCTTCTTCTACTCCTGGCTCCCCTTTCAAAGGTGTATTACCATGTTTGTCTTTGATTTCTAGTACTTCTTTGAACATTCTGATAAACGTGTTTAGTTGATTTTCAGATAGTTGATAGTTTGGACTGTGAAGAATATCATTCCTTGCTTCCCATGCCTGAAAAGTAACACTTAAGTATCTTAAGTCTCATTTTAATTTGTTGCTAAAATACTACACTTATAAATTAATCAATTGTAAAACCAATTCGAAAAGACTGTTCTAGACTTGCATAATAAAGGCTAAAATATACATGTATATAAAATGTTCAATTGAAATAACATACAACAATAAGTGATTACTGAGGTGAAGATGTGTACCTTTGCAAAAGCATCTGTACACCCATCGATGTAAACTTCTCCAAGCATTATTTCTATATCAATGTTGTTCATACACATACTAAGTAAACCGGAGCAGTCGACCTCTTTAGCTGATTGTTTGCCTTTGTAGCCAGTAGTATATATAAAGCATGTAGCAACACTCCAAGGATCACTGCTCCATTTTTGGATGTCTGTATTTGTGAATAATGGATCTTGAAAGCGATGTTTATAAACTATTTGATTATAAACGTTGCCACAAAATCCCCCGTTTGGACACACTTGTCTTAACTTCTGTTTCTGACCTTTGTTACATAAACATTTATGTTTTATTCGATATGGGCACTGATCTTGTGTATGTGGGAGAAGACTTTCCTCTGTACAAGTGCTGCAGGAGTTTCCAAGTGTTTTCATTAGATCATTATGTTGTTTCTGAACAGCCTTGTCGGAAAAACCTTCTAAACCTATTTTTAAATATCTTAACGCTAGAGCTCCTCTCATCCAATTTCTGTACAATTCTTGTGTTATCTGTTTTCTGTGGATAAGGTCTGTTTCCACTAAAATAAATTGAAGAAAATTGCACCAATGATTTTCTGGTATTTGGCAAATCGGTATGAAATTAAATGCATTGTTTGCTTTTTAGATTAACCGGCTATAACCCAAATCAATTGAATAAATTAACGACTTTTATGATATATTAAAACCAACTACATGTATATAAAAAGTGTCAATATTACAAAAACGAAGATAACATTCATATATGTTTACCTTGTATTTGAACTGTTGTTTTAGATGAGACATTCCCAAAGTTAACTGTATATTCACCCTCGTCGTCTAATGTTATATTCGTGATCATCAATTTGTGTGTAGTACCCTTTGCTTGTATAACCTTTCTACCAGATGATTGAAGAAGATTCCCTTCGTGTTGCCAAACAGGTTTACTCGTGGGTAGATTCACCTTACACTCTATATCAATGTTTCCATTTTCAATAACCTCAATCTTGATTGGGAAATGAACGACCACAATTAATGCTTCATCTGTTACAAAAGATAGGGATAATGATAAATTAACAAATCATACTTAATTTTGTAATTCGATATTAAATCTAATATTGCGATTGCATATGCAAAAAATACACACATATTTGTATTGAAAATAAATCATACGTTAAAATGGTTTCTGCTAACTTTGAAGCAAAAGTTTTGTCGTTCGCAGTGATGTACTCAAAGAAATCCAAAATAATGTTGTCATAACAAAGTTTTCCTAGCAGGATCTTTTTCGTGAATGTACAAATATTTACGCTTCCTAATCCTTGTAACCAAAGTAACAATTGTTATTCGGTTATGGAATAGACTGTTCTTAATAAGCGCCCATGTATGATATTATATATTTACATTTCACTTAGTCAATTGACATTTTGATTATTGCTGTTCAGATAAATTACTTTTTAGTAGCAAATTATAATGTCGTTAGTTGTCAATCAAACTTAAGTTTAAGCTTTATCTAAAATTAAAATTTCCATATACTAGTTTTACTTACTAGATAGACAGCTTTGAAGGTTATAAATAGTAAATGCCATGGTAAGGTATGAGTATCTCTTTATCTGCTTCTAAGCATTGAACAAGAATACAAGTCTTTAATGCTATTATTCGATAAAAGCATACCTATAACACTAAGATCAGCTGATGTTGAAATATGGCCATATTCACACGTATATTGACCCGTATCTTCTAATGATGCACGGGAAATCGCTAACCAATGATTTCCATTCTTGCTCATGACCATTAAATTGTTTGAAATTTCAACCGGCTTGTAATCTTTCCTCCACTCAACATTTTCTTCTGTTGGAAGGTTGAGTTTACATGTCAAAATAACTGAATCATTGATGTGTACATGTTTGTTTTGAAGTTCTTCAGTGAACAATTGGCCTGAAGTAAATTTTATTTTGTTTATAAGATTATAATTCAGCTATATAAAGATTTTGTATATTTCAACCCTCACTTTTTGTTAATGTTAATTTACCATAGGCCTATAGGAGTTATTTATACTATTAATTCAAGTGTAGCACAAGGTAAAGAAACTTGTACCGTTACATAAGTAAAAGTACTTTAAACAGTATAAAATTTGGTAACGTGTTTTATTTTCTAAAACAAAAATGGCCGGCATTCGTTCCCTTATTTTTCAATGTTAACCACGAAGGGCCATTACTAAATAGACTATTGCAAGACAGAAATTCTAATTGTTGCACCTTGAAATTAAATTAGTTCGCGTCTTAATTGTCTTTTCGTTGAATTATTGAATAGTTAGAAATACGAATTCGTTTTCTTCGGAAGTTATTGCATGTGATTTAATATGTGTCAAAACAAACATACGATTTAAGCATGCAAAAAGGATTATTTAACAAATTTAATCAGTGAAACATGAAGATGAAGGATACCATCGTAATTCCGTATAGGCACATTGTCGAAATCCATGAGAAGAATTTTCTGGTTAGCATAGGATCAGATTTCATAGATCATTGTAGATCATAACGGATAAATGTGTGTGTGATTTGGTTTACAAATGAAACACGGCTTATTTTATGTTCACGACTGTTTGATATCATCATTCCAATTTTAAAATAAAGAAATATTAACGTTTTAAGTCCTCTTACAACTTGTAAGGCAAGGACAGTTAAGTTATTTGACTCATGCTGAATACAAATTTAGACTATACACACGTGAATGCTCAATTAATTTAATATTCGATCCTGGCTATCTAAATCAATTATATCGCTATAGCTAAGGATTTATGCTATTTGAAAACTTGAATACAAACATGTTCATAAAGTAATGTATTGGGATACAAGATAACCATATGAATAAATTAAAATCCATACTGTAACACAAATACTTACCATTGGTCTGGAGCTTTTGGTGGTTCTCTTCGCAAATGATGTCATTCTCTGTTACGACATTAATTGCAATTATAAGATGAATTTTGATATCATTTGTCTGTGTAAGTATGTCTATCTGTGTTTCGCTTAATTTCATTGATTTGGATTCAAATGAAAACATCAAACGTTAAACATCAAACGTTTACAATCAAGATTAGCTTGGTCGTCTATGAGCGTTATCAACTTGAGTAATTGATCGTACAATAAATGTTGTTTCTCGTTGTAGGTATTGAATGTTAGGGAGGCACATTCGGTGTATTGTTCAATATCTTTCCTCTGATCATATATACATTGAACGGCTTTAATTTCTGGTTCAGTTAGATCAGATTTAAACAAAACTAATGTCACAGCACATAATTGAAGTGTGTCCCATGTATCAATGTTGTCATTGACATTATCTTCTTGAATTAATTGAAGAAACTCTGTTTCGTACTGGGTTTTAAACGCATCTCTATTCTCATTTAGCAAAATACCAATATTTTTTCCACATTTTTTCTCTTCCCTTTTAATTATGGCCTTCAATGCGATTGGCGAAGCTTGTTCCAGTAATAATAAATGACAAAGGTAGTGTTCGTGCCCTCTAGTGACATCACAGCTCTTCTGTAACAATGATTAGAATAGTTTTAGAGGAATGCTTTTCTATGAATGAATTTCAAAATTCGATTTGATATTTCATTTTATGCAACTTTGTCCGCTTTTTTTACTTGAAAATACCATGACATTCCGTTTGGATAACTCAAAAATCAGCAAAACAAGCATATCAATAAAGTAAAAATAAGCATTAACAATTATTTTGTAACTATATAGTATGCGTAATCTATAAAGAAATGTAAATACAAAAATTATGATAAATATTACCGATGGTTCCATCTCATTTGTTTAAATTCCCATTTGTCTGATCAGGATGATATGTGATTGTCTCTGAAGATAGATAAATCATGGATATTTTATTTAAATAATAATAACAACAATAAAAATAAATTTAGTACATACCTTTTTACATTTAATGCATGTATCACATGCAAAAATACTACACAAAAGAAAAAATCTTGATAACATCCGAGTTTGATCCGAAATAACGTCGTTCTTATCAAGAATGTATGCACGTTTCAGATGAATGTTGAAAGGAGTACCTTTACTCATGTGGCAAATACAATAATCATGGCTGCATAAACTTCAATAAGTTAGCGATTTATATTTTTCAAGAAGCTTTAACAACTTTCCTTTAATGCTTGCTTTTGGCTAATTTACTAAAAAAGGTATCACCAGAACCCAAGGGCGCAAATTCCATTAACTTTACATTCATCAGCCGTGAATACAATTGGCTGAAAAAGTTTCGCAATTCTTGAACAGCAATGACATAATGTCCTACTCAATAAAGTCAAGAGTAAAGAAAAAAAAAAAAAAATTCCAAGTATTTTGAAAATGTCAGTGACGATACTTTTACAGTTTGTTGAACACGGTTAAGCTACATACAAAGTCCCTAGTAACATACGCGTTTGTTCTCTCCATTAAAAAAAACCAAGTATGTCCTGTAAAAATTATTTAACTGTCTCTACGTCGATACCGTTAAAACGGCTTGATTTCCTTTAATGAAGACTGTTATTTTCAATTTTAGGAAGAACAGTACTATGATTTCATCGTATCAATTATTTGTGACAAAAAAATATCCAAGGACTGCAAATGAAGTTGACGTAACAGGTGCCCCTTGGTTACAAAGGATGATTAAAATATACTTCTTTTAATGTTATTTTTCTGTCCTGCATTGCATTTTAGTTGAAATAAAGTTCTTAAACAGAACTTCTTTAAATTGAAAACAAAGTATATTTCTGAAACAGCATGCCTAAAGGAAAATCAGTCTGTTTATAATTTTAATTATATAAATTGACGAAATATTACCTTTATCATTCGAACTTTGATCTCAAATTAAAATCCCAAAATATTTCCGATTTTTGCAGATTTGCTTTTAAATGGAGTAAACACTGAATGCTGTTTGACAACTTCTTTATTAATGTTAAACTCATCGGGGTCTTTATTGACATTGTGATAACCTTATCTCGCAGTCTCTACAGTCTTGTTTAAATCTGTTTATCATTTTTTACGAACAAGTGGCATACTTAAACAGAATGCAAATCTAGTTGCATAGATAGGTAGATTTCGTTATCATTTTTTATTGTTCTTGAACAAAATAACTTCAATTTACCAAAAGAGGTTTTGTCAGAAGTTTACATGCTTGCTAAAAGACATTAGAAATGTAACTGGGCAAACTGATACTGTAGGCACGTAACGGTACGTCAATAATGGAAATAAAAGATGGTACTAATTGTTTATAATATAAACAAAATCGTATCAGTTGCGATTCTGGTACGAAAATAGATTATTAATGTACACGTAAATGTGGCTGTCGCGTAAGTTATACTTGATTGAAAGGAAACGTTATCTAAAACTGTATTTATTGCAAATATTTATTGAAACTCTTTGAACATTTTTTCCAAGGTGACATTTCTGCGTTGAGATGTTTAACTAATTTTACCCTCTAGCAGGCTTAACAGCTATAAATTTGGTGTTTTGTGTTCAGTACGCCATGTAAAGACTCAAACCTAGTCTGCAATTTTCTTGTTTTTTGTTTGTTTTTTGTTTTGATGGATCACATTTTGTCTACATTTTTACATTTCACAACAAATGGTATCAAACACTGTGTGACAGCTTTTTAAAGTTGCCCGTACTTCATCCAATGATGATAGTTTTTTTATCTTTCAGGATCATTAATTACAACACTTAGTAGACTAGAAAATTTAGTACCGATGAAGCCAAATGCTGTATAGAAACTGTAAAAATGTTACCCTTACTTCATTCAGTCTCTTAACATCTAGTCTTTCGTGATCGTTGATTCCAACACTTTTAGGTGTTGAAAATTGAGAACCGCTCCACCCGGTCCCAGGGACGTTCGGATGTTGCTCTTTTACAGTATCGTTTATGTCCTAACTTAATCTGAGTTGGCAACTTTCATGAAAATGTTGTGATAAATAATGCTTCCGAGGGACCACACTTCGTACAGATTTTTACACTTCACAACATCGGGTGTCAAGTGCTGTGTGGCAGCTGTAAAAAGTGTCCAGAATTTTATTCATATCGCTAACTTATTGAATATTTTTCTAAACGGTGATTGTAACAGTACGTGCGGCTTTTGTCTTCTTGTCACGCGGCGCCAGCCATTCGTGAAGTAAAAAATAAACAACAAACAAACAAGAAAATCAACAACAATACTCAGAGCTTGACCAGAATCAATCAGGATTGCAATTTGTCATTTAAATTTGTCGGCATTAAAGGAACATAGTGTATTGTTGTTCAGCCGACACACAGAGAAATTCTTTTACGAAGGAATAATAAATAAACATGGACGCTATTTACTTTTAAAATTGTTGATATTATCTAAAAGACTTTATGTTCAACAAAATGGGAAATTTAAAATATGTTAACGGAACAATTATTTAATGTTTAAATAACATATGTCAAATTAATAATTATGTAACCGGATAATTAAATGTTGCTTTTTCTTTTTGTCCAATCAATTGTGCTAAAGGTTTTATCATATTGAGGTGATAATGTCAATAAAGCTGTCTGTTAATTGTTAAACCTTATGACTTATAAAATGTCCAGGTGATGAAGGTTTTAAAATATTCCATGTTGCTATGTTAAGATTGTTTTATCTACGTATCAATATAAAACAGCGTAACTTTCTTATGTCAGTAATGAAATGAAACCTGAATAATCATTTTGTTATTTAAGAAACAAAGATGTTAAGATTCTATTGGTTAGTGTAAAACGAAACTGTTTTTAGAAATTTTGTAATGAAAGAAAATTGGACAAATACATTTTAGATTTCCAAGAGATATCATTGTGGCTTTCCAACTGTTTAATATCTATTTGTTAACGTCAGAATAACCTGTGCATATATCATATATTATTGGAGGTATTCCACTAAGAAAGTACATATAACATTAAATTATAACACGGAACATTGTGATTTATTCCATCTTTAAGTTATTGCATAAAAGTATTATAAACTTTCAAGAAAAAAACATAAAATGATTTTCATATACTTGTAGAAAATTGACAAATCAATAAATATATTTAAGTCTGGTTTGCAAGAGGTGAGTAATGATTGAAAATCCACGTTCTTCGTTTTTAAGTCTGGTTATGTTTCATGATGTCTTATTCGACTATGTTATATATGTGTTATATATGTTAACATATTTAAAATTCAAATTATTTAATCGTAGCGATAACAATACTCCAACAGCTTGACGTGTAACTGCCATCACTTTAAATGACTTCACTGGCTTTTGTCTATAATGTTACAGTCATGCGTCTGCCGGATTTTACAGTATATTTTACGGACCCCGTGTCAGTCAGAATTTCACATTAGTATTCAGCATTTATTTCTTCAATATTCTCTGAAGGCTCGTGTGTATACATTTGAAAGGTATTGAATAAATATTTTTCAGGATGCAAAGCGTTATCGGGATGTAGTTCAATACACATTACATATCGAACGACGCTCCAAATATAGTATTTGTAAAATGATTTTTGTTCATAGATATCGTTGAAAATAAGACGTTATTTCAAGCATTTTTGGATCATCTATAGTAAATTTGTGTATCTGTATTCCAAGGTTTCGTACCGGTATACTCTAAATAGATAGTATACAAAAACCAATATATTTTTATGTTCATAGAATACATCATATTCTTATGTTAAATATACATTTTTTAGCTACACGTAAGCTACTCCTTCTGCTTTACATTTCACAACTTTCATAATTTCCAACTATATGTACTTACCGCAGTTTCTTATATTATTTAATTATATCAATCAATAATTAAAAATTAAAGATAATATTCCGGAAGTGGAGACAAAACTGTATTCACACTTATAACATGACAGGAAAAGATGAAACTGTTTACTTGTGCCGGAAGTTAACTTTTATTTACTCTATTCTAAAGAGAAAAAACAAACATTTAAAATATTCAAAAAAGAGAACTGACAAATATGTGTCCAAGCAAGCGCATGTTATCAGTCTCTATTAAAGATTTTTTTAAAGATTTAATACAGCTTATCATTACTTTATCCCTACACAATACAAACTGTTTAAAAAGGGGTAAAAACTAATCTAAATTAGTAGATAAACTTGTGATTTATGGAGTGGTTACGCCGAAGTATTTTATCTGTATTGCGTCTATATGGAAAATAAATATATATAAATTTATATCACGTAGATCGATACCCTGAAATAGTTATATCGTTAGGAGAGTTAGGAAAATATCACTTCTAACTGTAATCAATAAACTGAATCTATTGGCTGCATTTAGCATTTCAACATAAATTAATCAAAATGGAACGAAGAAATAAATTTTTATCTGAGAAATGATTCAATTTCCGTATCAGATTAAGTTCGACCAGAAATTAGTTTGTTAAAAATAAATCTTACCGATATTTCAATCTTTAAATTTCAACAAAAATCAATACACTTTTGATGTCCCAAAATAATTTGATAGGACTAAAGTAAAATATGCATGCAAACAAGTTTGACAACTACTTTAAAATGTGATCATTATAACATTTTATGGACGGAAAAAATATATATCGCCCTGTTTTATCGCGTTTTTTTATCTGAAAATTATTATTCCATGTTAAATCTGAACCGTGTTATTCACGTCTTGATTTAATGCCATTATTTTTTATTGTAAGAGACGGCCTAATCAAAAACTCTAGTCCTTTCACAAATTTAGTTGAAACATATAATTTAATGAAATATATATGCAGCGTAAGTTACTTATTTTGTCATAGGTAAAGAAATAGTCGAGTTATTCCTTTGCCGAAAGGTTTCAAATCGCCAATAAACAACGATATGTCAAGTTCGGGAAGGAATGAAACAGCAAAGGATATTAAGGTATTAGGACCCTAATGGGCACTATCAGGAACTAAAGAATTGACATCATAGGTCAGATGTATACCTTAAAGTACACCTGTATGCAAAATTTAAACAAAGTTTACCATACGGAAATCAAGTTATGGCCACTTTTCTGAACTCAAGCTAGGATGTTATGAGGGCCCTTTATTAGAAATGAGGAACCTTTAAATAATCTGCAATAACATTCTAATGAAAAATGTTTTCCCATGAATTTTTGGTAAGAAACAAATAGTACCATTCAGCTAACAATCCACATAAGCAAAATTATGGTTTCTACTTAAAATTTATGAAATCTGTATAAAAATGTTACCCTACCTCACCAATTTTTACTGCATGTCTGACCATTTATCTACTTAGAGAGCCTAATTCAAATAAATCTTAAAATTTACCCAAATGAGTGCCAAACAATCAAAGTTTCCCTAAATTTTGAAAAAAGTATATTGGTTGATCTTGCAAAATATGAAATACTTTTACCGTCTAGTTTTGATTATATTACACTTTGAAAATATCAGGTACCATATTTATTACTAGATTAAGCATAATTTAGCCAATAAATACCTATATAAATTCAAAATTCAAAATTAAACACTTTTTTCTTTCCATATGGGACATGAGAGATACATAAATAATGTTAAAAGAAAAAAAGAAAGAAAAAAAAAGTTGACCCTTCTGAAGATTGAACCCATGGCTCTCATTTTCAATGTAGTTAACAGTAATTACACACCTCCTCTATTGTTTGTGAAAGGTCTATATTTTTCGGGTAGACCTGTTTAAACAAAAGAAAGTCCGTTAGGAGGTCTATCTCTTGCACGTGCACAGGTCTGTTCTAGTCAGACAGACCCAGTCATGAAAAACACGTGAGAAAATAGACCTGCCTATGCGCAGACAAAGAAAACATGAAATACAATCAAAAATTGAAAACTGAAAATCAATGTATATGATTGTCTTAATTATATTCCTATCTTACAAAATCTGGATTCATTTTTTAAACAAGATAATGTTTCTTGAATGCAAGTATTCCAACATTCCTATATTAAATCTAAGAATAACATAAATTGATAGCATTTCAAAGTTAGGACGCATTTCACATTTATTAAATCGCGTCATTATTTTTTCAAAGTAAAAGTAATCTTAGCGGTTCTTCTGTCATTAAGTTCAGAACATAACAAATATGGGCGCTTCACGTTCATTTCTATGAAACTATAACAGTTATCACAGCATACTATTTACGCTTTTAAATCACCTAATCCATAACATCTTAAACGTTCTAGAAAATTCATAGTACATGTATATACAAATTGTACCAAACATTCATATCGAAAAATATAACAAAAATATGTCCGTTTGATTGAAATAACGTGCATTTGATATACGCTTTGCCTTCGAAACTGCAGCTACCCACAGTTAATAGCGAAGTCCCTGGTAACATTCCCACCCGCGGGATAAATCGGATTGTTAAATCCCCGTTAATCTCCCCCTCTCTTCATCCTGTCTTTCTATTCAATCGGTGAAAAATCAAAACTGATTGCCCCTGAAAACCTTCGAATCTAGGGCTTAGTTCCAAAGAATGCTATATAACAACGTTAAAGATATAATCCAAAACTTGTTTATAGTGGCATGCATATACAAGTACTTTAAGTGGATTGGTCTACAATGGGAACACCTCCCATTAGTATTTCAAATATCGACAGAAACGATAGAAATGTATAATTCGGATATTATTAAAAAAAACTAAATAAGAAATGTTTATAAAGTTTAAATTGATTTAGCATAAAATTTATATGATAAACGTCATATTTTATTCCATAACACTTTATAACATCTGCTTTATAAAACACTATTTCGGATTATGTATCCTACACTTGTCAACAATATTCAATGTACATAATGTAAGTTTTTCGTGGTATGCTGGGTATCCGGACATTTGCCCCTCAGACAGTTGCGTCTCGGAAGTTTGCCCCCTTTTTGCAGTGAGGGACATTTGCCCCGTCATATCTTTGTTAGGGGCGAACATTTGCCCCAACCCCCTTTCTCCTGTTTTTAAGATGTTAAAATATTTAACTGTTGAATTGATTGTTACAAAAATTCATCGCCTATTGTCGAGATTCCATTGTGCTTTATTAAACAAATACTAAGGCGCAAATTTGTACACACAAAATAGCATCCATAAATAAATGAAATAATATACATAAAATTTATAGGGTGGGGGTGGGGGCAAATTTGAAATGTTTGATACGAAATACTATCAACATAATTTTGCATTTGTTTACATACCTTCAATTACAGATCCATTCGCTTTATTTTTGACAAATTGCACATTTAGCCTTTCGATTATCATTTTAAAGGGAAAGGCAAAGTTAAATGAAAACTATATACTATAATTAAGCAGAACGTTGATAAAAGCTAACCTGTTTATGCGTGGTGTTAACAAATAATCTTTGTGCATTACATCAAATGTTTCGGATCAGCCATTACTCAAGCCAATAGTTTGACGGTGTGTAAGTTGGATATCGGCCTTATACATCGATCTTTCTGTTTAGGATAGACCTGGTCACGAATTTCATGAAACACCTCGAGCGCTACGCGCTCTCGGTGTCACATGAAATTCGTGACCAGGTCTTTCCTAAACAGAAAGACCTCGTACTCGGTCGATATCCTATACTTCTAGCCTATTTGAATACTCTTCAAAGCGGAGGTAATGCATTAGGGTGCTAATACATTAAATATAATTTAGTAGCAAATCGTTGACTTCCATATAAGAAGTGAAACAAATTTTAAATAATTTTATCAGTTGCGGCTCCGGTACAAAATATATTATGTTTAATTGACGAAACATCACATGATATTAAGGTGGTATACCCCAATACCCTTAATGCATTACTTCCGCGTTGATGAGTATTCAAATAGGCTTTAATTACTGTAAATTGCATTAACACTGAGAGGCATGGGTTCAAACCCCAGGAGGGGTGACTTTTTTAACATTATCAAGGTATCTCTCACATCCCTTTTGGAAAGAAAAAAGTGTTTGGTTTTTTTTTCATATCATTATTGTAGGTATTCATTCGGTAAAAATAATACCAAATTTAATAGCAAAATGGTACCAGATATATTCTAAGTCTAATAAAATGAAAACTACAAGGTAAAAGTATGTTATGCTTTGCAAAATCAACCAATATACTTTTTTTAAATCTAGGAAAACATTGAAAACAACCCTTCATTGTGTTACATTTAAGGGTTATTTTGAATAAGGCTTTTTAAAAATGGAAATGGTTAAATATGTGTTTAAAGTGGGTGGGGTATGGTAACATTTTCATAGGCATATCAAAAGCAATTTGTGTAAAAAAAATGATTTTGCTCGAGTGATTTGTAACCACAATGCTATTATGTTTTTAACAATGATCAATAGGAAAACATTTTTCATTATGATGATAGTATAGATTACATGTATTACGACTGTTTATGAGTTAAGGCTCAGGTACAAAAAAATATTATTTTAATCATTAAGGTTAATCATTATTCATATCAGTAAATCAGTAATTTAGTACATACATAATATTATACCCATTACATTACAATTGAACGACATGATAAAAAAAGAAAAGAGCCAATGAATTTTAAAAAAAACATGCTGTTTTTAATTTCTGATAATTGTGTCAATTCTTGATGTAGCCCTTTATTCCTAAATTTAATTAATCAATGACCTCTAAGTGTGACTTTGACCATTGACCTTAAGACTTAATTCATGCGTAAGAAACAACTTTTCGTAATGGTTTAACATTTTTATAACGTTTCATTAAATTCCTTCATGTGTGTATGAGATATGCTCCGGACAAAATTAGACGCCGCTCGCCCGTTCGCCCGCCAGGGGGGAAACTATAATACGGCCCGTATTATTAAACGGGCGTATAAAAATCTGGAAAAATTGTACCACCTCGGAAACATAAAACACAACACAATAACATGACATTACATACCGGTTTGATTGCGTCTGTCCATGAGGGATAATCCTCAAACAGATACACATGACACAATTAAACAAATCGCAGTTTTGACTTGACAAGTTCATTGAGATAATATATTTTAGTCACCGTTCTCACAACAAAACAGATTTATTAATATTGAAATATGAACATATGTTAAATTTTATTCTCGGATCTTCATTTTTGAAGGTCCACATCGCCTCAACTCGTATCTTTATTCATAATTCTGTTTAAACATGAAACAATATATATGTACGTGCGCACTGTGCATGATGATCGAACTTACTCATACTGGTGCCTCAGTAAGTTAACTAGGTATCGCTGTTAAAGGTGCAATATGTTACATATTTATTGATATCATCGCATTTATTTGACGTTATAATGTTTTTTTAAGTCTGAAGGTTGTTCAAATTCATGCAGATGAATCTCATCCGGACGACGAGTTCTGAAATTTGCAAATTTCACAAAAAAACAACAACAAAAATTACACGCACAAATAAACATAAATGCATGTCAAACCGGTTTCAATTTCAAGTGGTTTAATTCTTTCTTCACGAATATATGGACGTACGCAGACTTGTGATGATGACACAGTTCTCTTACCTACTGTAAAGTATTGAAATAATCAAGTACGACGTTAATTAAAGTTCATCCTGCAGTCTTAACAATAAATGCCTATGTTGTTTTTTTCGTTAATAACTTGGAATTAAATTTTCATATTAGTGTAGGACTGTTAGTAGAAATGACAATATGCGAGATAAATCAATCTCAATCATCAATTCATTCGTTAGTCCTTTAAAAAGATTGTCTTGTTGTTGAATTATCTCGATTTGGGTTTCAAAAGTTTCAACGTGTAACTATTTAACCCTTTATTATGATAATGTCATGTAATATAGGTATATAAACATGTAATAACAAATACTTACAAGATAAATAAGTGTCAAATCAAACTATTTAAGCAATGACTCGAGGAATAAATAAGCCAACTTACAATCTTATTTATTCGATAAACAAAAATAGATTAGCAATGTTTCTTTTTTTTCATTTGATTCTTTGTTAACCAAAACAATTTTATTAACTAATTTGGAAACAGCCCACATTTGTAAGCATATATCTTGTCTTTTATGCCAGCAACTATAAGTCTACATCTTTCTCTGTCGAAACATATAGAACTCGGAACTAGACATATTGTCAGTTCTTTTTCAGTCCGATGCTTTTTTCCTGTATAATCCAGATGATGAAGAGTGTTTG
>NW_026864148.1:0-25693 GCF_026571515.1 Ruditapes philippinarum
CTGGTAGCTTTGTTTGCCCATGGGAAATCCCTAGTTGCTATGTAGAAAAGGGCAAAATCCCGCCCACGTAAAATCAATGGGGTTTCAAATGAAAAATTTAACCCCGTTTCTATGAAAAATAATTAGGCTCCTATAAATCCCTTGAAAAAAGATTTTTTATTGTAAGCACCCGTTGCTTTGGGGAAAATCAATGGTTGCGGTAAATTTCTCACCGGTTGAATGTAAAAATGTATGGTTGCTGAAACTTGTTATTGAAAGTTTGAAGGGGCTGCTGGACGTCAATGGTTTAATAAAAGTAATAGTTTTGGGGTGGGGAAAAAAATGGGTTTATTTTTTAAGGGCCCGCATATTTAAGTCAAAATTTGGTGTTTAAAAGGTTTAAAAGTTAAAATTGGGAAAAATGGGCTAAATTTTAGGCATTGGTTGCTATTGGAAGTCATTGGTTGCTATGGAAGTCTATGGTTGATGTGGAAAAGTAACTTGTTGCTAAAAAAATAATGCAATATTGATTACTGGTTTCTATTGAAGGTTAATGGTTACCATGAAAAGGCAATGGTTGCTATATGTATGGTTACCATGGAAAGTCATTGATTTCATTTAAGTCACTCTTTGCAATGAGAAGTCAGTGGTTGCCATGGATAGGCACTTGTTGTTATGGAACGTCACTGGCTGCTTAATAGGTCTATGGTTGCAATGGAAAGTCATTAGTTTCTTTGTAAGTCACTGTTTGATATGGGAATTCACTGGTTGTAATGTATTTTTCTACTGGAGGCCATATGTTTTGGGTTGAACTTCCTATAAAATGCACAAGGGAAGAGCATAATATTTGTAAACAAATTCATCGGTCATTTTAAAATTACATTCTGAAATTTCGAAATCTGATGGTCTGATAATTGTTGAAGCCAACAAAAAGGACTTTTCTGACATGGTCTACACGTCTACTTTCTAATTAATCTTAAATGGTTCTGGAAACAAACTACAATGAATAATACTATTATAAGTTCTACTTTACTATCAAGATTAATTTTACATTCTTAAGTTTTGTTTAACAATTCCTTCTCCTACACATAGTGAGTTCAATTTTACAATAAATATCAGTTAATCTCCAAACCAAATCAGTCCAAGTGCAAAAATCGTTTTAGTTCGCATAGTATCGTTTTTAAAAGATAACTCATGTTTAAATTGCTTCTTTTCTATTTGATTTACAGCATACATAACCAAAAGATGCACGGCAGGTTACTGAGACGATTATATGCATTATGCTTAAATGTTAAATGTTGATGATATTTCCAAAATTTCCACATCAGGTTATAAAATCAGGAAGATTTGGGTGTGTTTTTTTGTTTTTTTTAAATAATAAATTTCATTTTTTTAACAAATTAAACATAACCAGGTTTAAACAACAACAACCAAAACAAAACAGAAAAAGAACGATAACCTAATTATATATTACAATTATAAAACAATTCATAAACATTTATAGGAACCATACATATTTTCCTGGATACAAAACAAACAGACCAGCAAACAAAAACAACAACAAGAAACCACCGTTTTCTTTGGAACTATAAAAATATTTACAAACATGCATGAATAGAAATGTTTGAGTCTCTCCAAGCAGTGCCAGTCCTGCGGAGCCGGATTTTCATATATTATATTAGACTGTTAAATGATCCTTTACCTGTTTTACCTGGCCGTATTGTAAGTTTCTTTTTGTCCCCTAAGTATTACACAAAAGGATGTATTCGTATTGAGTCAATACTATCACGTACTACCCTTACTTACGACAAATATTTTTTTGTTTATTCGACTTTTTATGTTTGTTAATGTTTTCATCTGTCATCCTTCTTAATAAATATTTCCTTGTTATGTAGCCTGTAATGACACAATCATTGATAAGTGAACCGTATTAAGATTATTATTATTATTATTATTATTATTGGCGTGATCAATTTCATAATAAGTAAGAGATTATTTGGTTTTAAAAAATAATTTTTACCAGTAAAACGCAACAGAGAAGATAACGCAGCAACAAATTTTACAATTGTAATAAAAGACAAACAGTTATTTACAATATTGTAAAGAATTATGAAAATTAAGTTTAACTCACTATTATCCAAGAACTTGAATGTAATAAATGTCCTTAAATTTAACTCATAGTTCTAAATTCGATAGTCAACAACTCAGATTTAATCAAAAGTCCAATGTATCAGGTTAAATATCCAAAAAAAACTTCCCACACAGAAATTCGAATCCAAAAATGGGTATATTACTATGTTAGGAAAACAATACAAAACAATCAGTAATAAAAACCCCCGAATTTCAAAAATTTTATTTTATATATATAACTATCAAATGAACAATTAAAAAAACTAGAATCTAGAAAAAAATATTCCCGAAAAGAAACATGATCAGAAATTTTTGAAAAAAGAAAAACATAAAAGTTATAAAATGCAAAAAAGAATTAGCAAAAAACCCGTGGATGAGTAGGTAAACGGGAAAACCCCCGACAGCGATATGATCAGTCCTGGGGGTTACCCACTTTCAGGTAAAGATTAAACTCCCTTTTACAATAAAGGGCCCATATACCAAAAAAAAACAACACAAAAAAATTTTGGATTTCTGATTTTAAAAAAACTCCCAAATGACAAACCCATGATTAAAAAACATATCTTCCACAAACATGCGTCTGTTACTATATAAATTCACAGTTCAAATAACTTGAAACTGTTTTTGTTCTGTCACTATGCATGTACCGTAACCATAACAACGGTCCTTAAACATGTATGTTGTTAGTATTATAATTACAATGGTCCTTATTTTTGTTTGTCTTTGGTTATTACTTTAGTTAGGTAATAAGGCCTCATTGTTTTAATCGTGTTCTAGAAGACAACGCAATATGATAAATGTTTATTATAATTCTAACTCTTCAATATTTTAAACATTTAAAATATTTTATGTTTCTTGTTTACTACAATTGAACCAGGTGGACATATACAACCTACGATGATCTAAACCTACGATGATCTCAAACTGTAAAAGTGTAGATACTTAATTGTATTATAAGGGTAGGTACTTAAATCGTTATCTCTTTGCATTGGTTAATGTACACAGATACTTTATCATTTTGTAATTTTTCACAATTATCAGAACAAAACTGTGTGACAGGTGAGAAATTCCTTTTATTTTGTTCGTTTATCAGATAATATTTCAAATAACATACAGAAAATCTGTAAAATAACATAACAGATAGAGCAATAGGTTTTGTATGAATACACTGTTATATGTGTCACTTCATTAGTTAGTATTTTAAACTAAACTAAAGAATTTAAACAATATTAAACTTTAATATACGAGTATATACGAGTATCTATAAATGAGTTTATATTTGTATTGTTTCTTTTCTATTTTTCTTACTTTTAACTTGTAATATGTATCACGTGAAGGTGTTTATATAGAAAGAACATTATATTTCAACTACATGTATGTTAATCTAGGATAGTTAATGAAGATTTAATACGGGTAATAAGATATTCCTTTCATTTTGATCGTTTATCAGATTACGTTTAAAATTAAATGCAGAAACTCTATGAAGTAACATTTGACATTAAACAGAAACAGCAATAAATTTTGTTTTTGTATGGATACTCTTTTATATTTGTCACTTCATTAGTTAGCATTGTAAACTAAACTAAAGACATAATTATTCATCCTTTACTAATATAAATGTAGGGTAGGAAATACATTTTAAAAGTGGAAAATTTAATTCAATTCACAAACATAGTTACAACATACTAGTAGTTAATTGTTTTCTATCAGATCTAAATGGCTGTCAACACTGACCACATGCACGTTTATTTAAACAAAGGAAATAACCTATTGTGTGACTCATTCATGAAGATTATCAGATTCTAGTTTCAATACTAAGACCATCAAACATGTAAACTATGTCAATACAGTCAGCTACCGTATCTAAACTGTAGCTAGACAAATACTTTATATTTATTAAATTCATTGCATTAAACTGTAAGTTGTGTTTGCAAACTGATCGAGCTGCGTATTTCAAGCGAACAAAACAAATTTAAGGTCAATACAATCGTATAATAATACAATCTCGTTATTCTTCGGTAAGTTATCAGTGTTTTATGTGTGAACTGAAAGAGCTAATTATTTAACACGAACAAAACAAATTTTAGTTCAATATAATTATATACATCTAATATATTATTATGTAAACTCAGTTATCAATGTTCTTGTGAGAATATGGGCCAAATGTTAAGGGGATATACATTTTATGTATAAGAGATATCTACACTTAAAAGTAAAAGCCAATGAATAAATGTAACGGTTTAAGACGTGATAAACAACGTGTCAGAAAACATAATAAAAGTCACATTGTACGTAAAATGACATTTTAAGCCTTATTACTGATAAAAGCAAACAAATAGAAACAACTAGCAAACGCGAGACAAATATGTTTGTTGTTTATGAGTATATATCAATAAATACAGACTGTAATCGTTCAGTTAAGATTAAATGATTGCGTTTGAACTCTAACATTAGATGATACAATTACAAGTTTAAAATGCCGATTTGTGATATCTCACGTCGCTTATTTGTATTGTTGTGAAAATCTCCAGTACTTACATATGGTAATAATTGCATTTGTTATTTCATAGAAAGTTGGGTGGGTTTATTGATTAATATTACCAATAAAACAATAATCTCTTCTTCTTCGTTTTTTTTTCTCCAAAAAAAATACGTTTATGAAAATATGTAAACAAGTGTTTTTAAATTTTAGCCTACATGAGGACAAACATTGTGCAAATACAAATTAAGAGTACAAAATATGTTCACTTTTGTTCATATAAATCTTAAATTAAGTGTTTTGAAGTTTTCTTTATAGGGAATTTTGTCAATTTCAAAGTCGATGGTTGGCGTATTAAGTAATAAGGTACACTTGTAGATAACACTTATAACACAAAGTTGAATATTTTTAATTTTAGCTTATTGTTTTGACAAAACGCTCATTTCGACCAGTTTCTGCAGTTACTTTTAAGTTTGCTTTTGAAATGGTCAAGGCATATAGTCCGCGTATTTTCCGCGCTTACAAACCATACAAAACAATTAAAAGTGAGAACAATGCGAGTTCCATTTGTCTATTTTACACCAGACTTTGCATACCTGTTTTTCATTTTATAAACATGTTAGATCGTGAAAATACGCGTAACGATGGATGCAGAATTCATAAACGTTCTATTTTTGATCCTATAGAAATTATCATAGAAATTATCAAAAATATACATATTTGCATTGGTATTTTGGCATTGTGTTCGTGTTACTTTTATCTATTATATAAACTTTATAACGTATTACTAAATATAATTAGATTAAATTACATTTGAAAAGTATTGTTAAAATAACCCAAACGTTGATTGTTTTTGGTCGCTCAAACATGTTATTTCAATGTAAACTATATGTGACAAGGGCTATATTGTTTTAATGATATAAACTATAACGAACTTAAAGATTTTGCATTCTATTCTAATGCAAAGGCCTTAAAGATAACGACATATTTATTTTTTTTTCTAGTAAAGCGCATCTATAATTTTGCAATGCGACGTGATTTTAAGGATTCAATAGATGACTGCAGTACTACTTTTTGGTGTTCATTAATTTGAGTTTTAAGATCAATGTTAAACGTCGCATGTGTCATTCACAATCACTGTCAAATGAACGTTTTAAATAAATAAAGTTGTGTATTGAGATTAACACAATATTTAATAGTTATAGGACGTATTGATACTTTGAGGACTGAAAATCAGTATATTTGATCATCTACAAAAATAACATTTATAAATTCACCGATACTTCAACAATTTATTAACATGTCTATGGTTTACATAAGCAGATGTGTTTAACAGCACAAAACATTAATAATACATCTATTTAGCGACGTTTACTAACTTAAGTGGAAATAAATTCAGACCAAACATAAACGTTGTACATATGATAAATGTGTGTTAAGGCTTTAATTTTGAAAGAAGGTTTATCGACGTTTAAAATCGATTTTAAGATTGGGTATACAAGCTTGAGGAATATTTGCTTTCTATAGGGATCGCTTAGTGTTTGTGAATGTGTTTACCTGTTTTGTTTGTTGTATCTATAGGTACAGGTAAGACTTTTTTTAGGAATGTTGCACATTTTCATTATCCCTCATGTACAGACTCAATCAAACCGAGTCTGCAATTCTCTTGTAATTTGTTGTGATTAATGCTTCCGAGGGATCACTTTGTTCCAGATTAATTTTTTTTCTACATGAATAAAAATAAGCTTTGTCTTCAGTTCTTCATAGAGCAAATTAATCGAAATAATCAATATGGTATTGCATATTATCATTGTTTGAGAGTTTTTTTTATTTGCATCTCTATTTTTTTTTAAAATAACACTGATACAGTGTTAAACGAGTGTTTCAAAATTGGTATTTACCATTAACGTGAATATATTATAGTTAATGAAACAGGAAGTTTAATAGCAGGAATCTAAACTGCAAGTATTTTTAATCAATACTATACTCTACATTAAAAACTTCGTTGGTCGCATACACCTTTCATAGATTTATAAAAACCATTGACCGATGATGACAGTATGTAGATAATGTGTTAGTTTTATCAGAAGTTTTTTTCCATAACACAAAATAATCAGTTAAGAATAACAAAACCGTAATAAAAAAACAAGACGAAAGTATATTGTCTTCAAATATTTATTCATTAAAAAAACAAAAAAAAAAAACATGTGTTTCCGTTTAAATATAAAGCTTAGCTTCATTTAAAATCGTTTTTTATAAGCATTCGCTTCTTAAGGCTTAAGTTTTATATCAGTGATTTCTAATCAACAAATTTAGTGGTTGTATAATTGTTAACGCCGAAAAATCGATGTATAACTAGCTATTTAAACTTATTATGCGACAGGTATATACTTAGTGTTGTTAGCTTTATGTTTTACTTAAGCTCTACAAACGACTTTATGTACATAGTAGGCTTAGTTTCAATATGAATATTATTCGAATGTTTATACTGAGCAAGTACTGAGGTAAATAGTGTTATAACTGTTATAATTTTTTTCAATTGACAGACAATGATCATGTTCTTTATATATCCAATCTCTTATCAAATAACGTAAGTTGATTGTTTTTTGTTTTATATTAATGTTTAATAAGATTTCACGTTATAAAGTTCTAACATAAGTTTTTTTTTGTTTTTTTTTCAAATCAATGTATTGCTCTGATATATACAATATAAACGTGAATAAATGTGAACATAAAATAGGTTATCAACCCGGATGTTTTATGAAAACGCACCTTTTGAATTATCATAAAACGTTGAAATAATACATAAGATCGTATTTTACCATTGCTACTACACCAACGAGATTTTATATATCTATGTGAACATATCAGTTTGTGAGACATTTGAGTTATTTGAATGAATCTGATTTACTCTAATACTTCATTGCATGTTAAATATAAGTCATATATAAACTTTTCAATTATATTAAGAGGATATTTATTTCGTTTGAGTTAAATATGGAATATAATTTGACGAAACATGATGAAATGCCTTATGTTCACGAGCCGGGACCATATTTCACGAAAAACGAAAACAAATAACCTTTTTTATTTTATTTTTTTATCAAAGAAAAAGGTTATGAACCCCCTTGCTTGCTACGCAACTGCAATTGTACAGTGCTCAGTAATATAATTTTGTCTTGTTTTGCACGCGATATTTAGCGCTACATTGTGACGTCATGTAAACAACTATTTAAACGTCTGTACAGCGTTAATGACTGAATTAAAGATACTGGTTTCGAAATTATTTTTTTTTACCATTTTCTATCATTCTAGATAGTTTTCAAAACAAGATTCAACAAAAAGTTGTTTTGTATTTATCAGATTTCTCAAACAAAATGGCGAAAAAAGTTCATTAAAATAAATATCAGTTTTGCCTTAGTCCATTATCATATTTATATTTCATATTTATGAAAAAAAGAAGAAATATATTTGACTGTGATAGCGCCATACATAATGGGTAAAATTAAATAAATGATTATATTCAAACCGTGTTGATGTTAATATCGGGGAACTGTCAGACAATGAAATGGGAACGAAAAGTTGTCATATGACAATGAGGTTAACTGATTTTTATTGATTTTTTTTAATTTGATTTTTGTTCGACATCAAATCATTATATACTTAAAAACATGAAACAATTAATGTAATAATTTTTCCTTATTTTATTAAAATATCATTTTTACAAAAACAGATTGAAGGTTTTGATTTATTGTTGTTGATATTGTTAATTGCATGCCACTAGTGCGATACACTTTAACACGGCATATTGTTCGTATTATGCATATCAAAGACGAATAAAATCTGAGTTGACAATGGTATATGGATAAATATCATCCTCTTCTGTTAACGTTATGTCATATAAATCTCAGAGGTACCGAACATTATCATGCATGCATTGCAGCTACCATTATGTTTTTGTTTTAGTTTTAGTTGACTCGGTTCCAATAGCCCAAAACTAATATAATATAATGACGTAGAGAAATTTTAAAGAAGATACTTCTATCAAATGAAATGATCAAAATGATGATGATATAAATAATAATAATAATAATTATAATAATAATGATAATAATAATAATAATAATAATAACTGTCTCCAGTGTGAATAAAATATACTATTTTTATCGACAAATGGGTAATAATAATCTATAAACATATGTGTTATTTCTTTTTAGTGCGTAATATAATACGTTACATCACTTCCGATACTTTGATAGGTATTTAAAATGTTATCAAAATGTAGACGACTTAAAAATATTTAACAATCCAACCTCGCTGTTATATGTAGTATGATAATTCTATAATACTTTCGTGAATAATTATTGACGGTTAGCAAGTGGTTTAATAATATTTTATTGCTCTTTGAATACAATTTATAACATTATTTACACAAAACAACATTTTTAACAAAGGGCAAAAGGGTTGAACAACAAGTTCTAGCAACATTAGTAACTGTCCTTCCCTTAAGCATTATAAGATATAGAAACGAAAACATGTTTAAACACTATACACATGAGCAATTACAAATATTAAGGCGGAAACAAAGTAGCGAATAGAATTCGACATCAAATTTAAGAGAAAAACAAAAACAAAAAAAACATTTGCTTATTAAAAAAAAAATATAGTAATTTTCCTGCACTTGCAGTACGTGATGGTTTGTATGGCTGTCAAAATATGTCATTTATAAGGGGAATTAGAGAAGAATTAATATTGGAACAACGATTGTTTATTTTTCCATGTACTTATTTCTTTTATTTAATTTAAATCTATGTGTATTTTTTATATATTTTTGAACCTCGTGAAATAAAAACGAGTTTTCATCGACGGATAATATTTTCTTTTCCATAAAGGAGAGTACTTGGTACTTAATGGATGAAAAGGGCGAGTGGAAAAGTGAAAAGTTGGAGTCTTTGAACAAACACCAAAAAGTTTACAGTTTAAAAAAGAAATGTTCAGCATCCTCCTCGATATGGCAAAACTACAAACAGGGGAGTTTGCTAAGTGATTTCCCTATACAGATTCATCATTCAAATTACTACATCTATTTCTTAAACGTGCATGGTAAAACAGATTGTTAACCTTTTCTCCAATTAAATAATAATTTTAGGGAACAAGTGGGGTTTGAATTTTTAATCCTTGAGTTTAGTTTTTGAACACATTTAAAGAAGTCGAGCCACGTATCTCAATTATCAAGACTAATTTCCATGCCGAAAATTTGCTGAGGGTATAAAGGATGATCTAGAAATATTTCTGTTCGTCGTGCTATTGTTACGTAATTATCGTTATTTCTAAAGGTTATTTGGCTACTTTCTGATACCAAAATTTGGGAACAAAGTGTCCAGATAACTTGGAAGCTCCCCCCATTTTTTAGCTTTTTATACATTAAATTGATAATTTTTGGGCATTAAACGGACGATCTGCTAAAGAGGACCCAACCTATTTCATGGCAGAAGTCTTTCTATAGACCCACTGAGCGAGTCAAACCAAGTTACTAAGCGCGGGCAGCTTCGTATTGCATTTTTTTCATTTTTTTTCTTTTTCATATAAAGGGTCAACTATCCCAAATAACACTAGCATAAATTCTAATAAAGGCCTCATATAGGAAATATAAATTTTTGATTTAAATGTTGTTCTATTTAAATTTTTGAATTTAATAAAACGCATAGAACCTAATTATTTTGGACGCCGATTTAGTTTATATTAATTAATATGTCATGCAAGGTTCCATCATCACTTAAGGTTAACCCCAAAATGCCTGTGGTTGTTGAGTGTAATTAAGGTAGTACACACCCTAATGCACTGTCATTCCACTTTGAAGACGGTATTCAAATAGGCTTTAAAATTCAAAGTGTAATTGAAACTGAGGGGGCGTGGGTTCAAACCCCAGAAGGGGCAATTTTTTTCTTTCTTTTTTTTTTCTTTTTTAACATTTTTTATTAATCTCTCAGACCCCTATGGAAGAAAAAAAGTGTTTAATTTTTAATTATAATAATTATTGTAGGTTATTTATTTACTAAATAATGCCAAAATTTAATAGCAATATGATTACCAGATATTTTCAAAAGTTTAAATGAAAATAAAAAACTAAACGGTAAAAGTATTTTATATTTTGCAAAACAGCAACCAATATCATTAAAAGAAAATTTAGGCAACTTTTGACAAATAGCCCTCTTTTGGGGAAAATTTTTTAAGAGATATTTTTAAAAATAGGCTTTTTACATAGGGAAATGGTCCAAAAATTAGTGTTAAAAGGTGGGTGGGGTAGGGTTTACATTTTTATAATATCATTTAAAACATTTTTGTTTAAAAAACAATCATTTTGCTTGTTTAATTTGTTACCTAAATGTCAAATTATTTATTTCTTAACAATGAGCCAAAAGGATAACATTTTTCATAATGATGATATTATAGATTATTTAGAGTTTCCTCATTTTTGAAAAAGTCCCTTCTAATGGCAAAGTTTTTTAGTTCATAAAAATGTCTATAACTCATAAACCACACGGTAAATTTTGTTTAAATTTTGCATACAGGTGGCATTTAAGGCATATAACTGTCCTATGTTGTCAAATTTACAATTCCTTATAGTGCCCATTAGGGGTGTACTACCTTAAGTTGAACATTGTTAAAGTACAAAAAAGGTCTTTCATTTCTAATAAGAGAACAACATAATACTTCTGTCTTATTAGGATTAAAGGTTACAAGCCATTGGTCTGCCCATTCAGTAATAGTTTTAAGATCAATATTTAGAGTCATTTCTATATATTTAGAATCATCGCTTGTTACTGATAAAGAACTATCATCTGCAAAAAGACGAGTCAAACTAAGTAAGTTTTCAGCAATGTCATTCGGAATGTAGATACAAACGAAACTTACAATCGAGCGTGCAAAATGCATGTCCGCATACTGATCTTAGATGATATTAAATAAATTATTATTATCAATAAAATCAAAAGTTAAAAGAAGACAGAAAAACACATGCAATCATTAAATATAATAATTAAATAAAACAAAAGCACTTGAAGGCATCAGTTGGTGATAATGTTTAGCATCATAACTCTATTTTATATAATTATACATCTCATATCAAGCTGTATTAAATGGGCTATCTGTGAAGGTCTAGTAATGAACATACGCTCATGTATGGTTCTCAATTCCACTTTTATTTAATTTATTTGCATTGCTATTTACATTTTTAATCCTCATAAAAAAGTATTGAACCATTGTTTTCATATTGTAAAATTGTTCCCTGTGTATGTAAAATATTCACATTAATCATCGGTAACTTAACATTAATGGATTAAACGTTTCTTTAAACCTAGAAGAAAATAGTATTTGTACATAACAACCGGTTTAAGGTAACCAAAGCGTCACAATACCTGGCGTGGAGTGTTTTCACAAAGTTTAAGCCAGTTTAAAATCGATTATAATTATAAACATACGTTCTAAAGGCTAGAGGTATATCGGTGGTTTTTATTTGACGTATTTAGCGGATATATAAGTGATAACGCACACAAATTGTTATATAAAATAGCTATTCAAAACTGATTAAACGACAGGTAAATACTTTTATTTTGATTATAATTAGTGTTTTCTTTATGTTTTATTTAAGTTCTACACCAATGTGACTGGCGTAGTTATCTAAATTTGAATATGTTTTACATATGTTATATACTGATGGTTTTATGTTCAACTGACAGACACATTATCATGTTTTTATCGATCAAATTGTATTTATGTCCATTAAACTGTTTACATTTACTTCCAAGTTATAAAATGTTTGTTTCAAACATTACATGACATATGCACAATTATAAACAATATAAACGTGAATATAAAATGAGTGATTAACCCGGAAACATAGTATCCACAATCATTGCAATAATTAATATAACACACACTATCATTTTTTCATTGATACTTTAACAAGAATTTGATACTTCATTGCATGTAGAATTATTGTCATATATAAACTGTTTAATAAACAATATTATGATTTAACCGTGTTTATGTGAATATCGGTCATGTATTGCAAGATCAAATGTGAACGCAAGTTGTCGCATGACAATTAAGTTACCTGCAATATTTTTGTTACAACATACTATAGCTGTAATTTCCAAGCTTTGGAAAATCAAGGATAAATTATATTTAGTTTTTCTTATTTCATTAAAAAAATTTATTTAAAACAGTTTCAATGATTTGGAATAAGAACACCATGCTGCTTTAATTTCTCAAAAAAACCAACAATTTACTGTAGTGTGTTTTTATCTATTCATCTAAAACACTCGCTGTTTTGAATGGGCCATTATACATTAATTTATATTTGATAAAAAAATTGACTTAAAACAGATATTTTAAGATATATACACTGTACATGTTGGCTTCAAAACAATCCTAATTTGTGAAGAAATACACGAACTTAGAGAGTGTATGATGGTTGTTACTTGAGGAAGCAATACATGTGATATAGTTTGTAATGTAACAACATGTAAACAAGACAATATTTTGACTTCAATAAAAAATGCTCATTCACCACATATGCTTTTATAACCAAGGCAATATATGCAAATGATTTCTTTAAATAAAAAATGCTCATTCATCACATATGCTTTTATAACCAAGGCAATATATGCAAATGATTTCTTTAAATAAAAAATGCTCATTCACCACATATGCTTTTATAACCAAGGCAATATATGCAAATGATTTCTTTAAATAAAAAATGCACATTCACCTCCTCATTATACAATGACAAGAAATACAGTTTCAAGTCCTATAAAGTACCATGTTGTGAAATGAAACCGGCATAAGAGACATAAGGAATAAACGATACGTTTAATATAAGTAAACATATGGTAACAAATAAATTAAATATTGGTTTTCAGAATTAAATACACCGTATTACATACACCGTAAATGTCGATTTAAAATATCACTTTTTGATATGCTTGAAATGGTTTGAATTTTATGCGTGATAATTCACCGCGATCACTCTGTGTTTGGTATAGGAAATTGTATACGGTCCTTGTTAGAGGTATGATGTTTGAGATGTATCGTTTATTTAAGATTTATACAAATATACATTTTGGCTTAAACATTCATTTTGTTCAATGCATATGCAATGTAAAAAAAAATTGCCAAAAATACATAATTTTTCAAAGAAAACAATTCTGATGATAAATAGAGGATATTTGTTTGTTTGTGTGTAAGATGAAATTTTATTTCATCGAGTGGGCTTTAAAAACAGTATTCTCACGAGTGGCGAAGCCACGAGTGAGAATACTGTTTTTAAAGTTCACGAGATGAAATAAAATTACATCTTACACAACAAACAGACAAATTTTCTTTTTATTTTATGCTTAAAAACAAGTTAAAACGAAATTTCCATAATTTTAACGTTAATATTAAAACTGTTTCCCCCATTGAGAGCCCCATTTATTCGGAATTTCTCATTTAAAAAAAGAAGTCTTGAGCTGAAAATAAGTCCGCGCAATCAACATTAAATGACGGTGATATTTGTTAATTTTATTAAAAAAATATGAATGATCGCTTGTTTTGATAATAAAAAACAAACAATTCTTGTAGGAGAAAAGTCCAACCATCCATCCATATTTCTGTTACTTAGTGCGAATTTATATTAGACCTGGCTTTGTAAATTGTAAGCGGCAGCCATTTTTTAAAGTTGTGTATTTCATGGGAGGAAAATAATTGTGTAAGATTCAGAGGGATATAATTTGGATTTGTTAGTCATACACATTTTTAAAAGAAAGAAAACTTATTTGAGGATTGTAACAGACAAAAAATAAGTGTTGACAGATGTGAAAACATTCAGAAAAGGAGCTAGGAAAATGGAAAACTTGGAAACCTGCTCAAGAACGCTGGGTTTGATTTAACTTATTCTTCGAGTTATGGCTGTCAATGCTTTCAATTTTTCATAAAGCATACGGCAGCTATTGCTCGTAGGATACTTTGATATGCCCAAATGTCATCAAGAGCAGTTTTGCATGGGGAAGGAATGTATTTTTGAGACTGTCAAAATGAAACAAAAAAACGAACTTTGGTGATTGGAATTTCATGAATTTGAATGAATAGAAGTAAGTTTTCTTCTTTTTATTACTTTTGACATTTAAGTTATTTATCAATTTCAGTTTTGCTTTTTCTTTAAACAGCCTGACATTGTCAGAATTGTCAGCAAAAATAAAATTGAGGTACCACATGGGGAAAATCTTAAAAAAGTAGTTTCGTCATTGAAAAGAGTGAAATTATATTTTGATAATTTTCACTGTGAAATTACCAAATATAATTTTCACGGATAAATCAGTAATCCACTGAAAAGCATAAAATAAAAGTTGTTTCTTTTTGTTGAAAATAAATATTATTAATAAATGCTTATTGATCGTCAATTTCCTTCAGTTGCATTTTTGTAGATTTATACAGCATAATATGTATTGACATACGAGTTAAAACGCAGTATGTTAAATTAACTTGCATTTTACACTTATTAGATGTAGTAACTCTTTTATTTCTTATTTGTATATTTGTTTATTAATTCGTGTTTTTTTTCTTTTTACCACTTTAAGATCAGTAGAATTATTTGTCTAAATCGTACAAACTTTTTTAGACACATCATTATTTTGTAGGGCGACGCCGATAAAAAATGATCGGATTCTATATTTTAGTTATCTTTATATTAAAGGACGCATTGACAAAACATAGATGAAAGCGTATGTTACAAAGCTTGTCTGTAAATACTATCCGGTATGGTTACCGGTATTGTCTGTAAATACTATCCGGTATGGTTACCGGTATTGTCTGTAAATACTATCCGGTATGGTTACCGGTATTGTCTGTAAATACTATCCGGTATGGTTACCGGTATTGTCTGTAAATACTATCCGGTATGGTTACCGGTATTGTCTGTAAATACTATCCGGTATGGTTATCGATAACACTTTTTTGAAAGTGCATTGTTGATATATATTCAAACCCACAGGAAAATGCATTGAGCTATTACATTCTAAAATTGGTCACTGCGTCTGTACATTAGTCTTACAAGGTTGTAAACACACAATAATTCACCATAACTTTACATCAATTAATATAATATGTATATTTCTAGTTAATCAGAAAGGTTTCATATCAAAACAAAGTTATTTCAGAATATATTTTCACGGCATTTGTCTTTAAAAAGTGCTGTTAACCCGGAAGAAAATTAAGTTTTGTACATATATGAATATTCAAGCCGGGAGTCAAAGTAAAAAACAAAAATGTGTACCGCTTAAATATTGAAATATATACCGACGTTTAAAATTAGTTTATAGTAGTAACTCGTTTATAGAAACATATGCTATACAGTATATTAGTTGTCTCCTTTCAGATCGTTTATTGGATGTTTATGTGTAAACGCTGTTTTGTTCTTTGTATTCATCAACTTTAAAGTTACAGGTAAAACTTTTTATCCATGCATACAAATTAGTGGTTTTTTTCTTCAGTTCTTCACATATTGTCACTTTGAAGTAATTTGATAATCAATACTATATTGCACTGACGCTGTACTGCTTCAAAGCTGAACTTCATTTATTTTTATTGATAGAATCTAACCAATATTTTTTATTTGCATATCTGTCTTTTTATACAAAAGTAAATACTGATACGAATTGTGAACGAGGTTTTCAAATTAATATTTGCTTTAAACGTGAATATATAAAATATGGTGAATCAACCAGGACGTTTAATAACAGATAGAATTAACTGCACATATTTAGAATAAATACCATACTTTACATTTAAAACTTTGTTTGTCCCATACACCTACATGTATTATAAAATCAATTAATCAATGAACAAACAGTATTCAGTAATACGATTGACATAATATTTGACATAAAATGCTAGTTTATCAGACGCATTTTTCATAACACAAAATAATATGTTCAAGATAACAAAATTGTCATAAAAAACTGGACGAAAGTATATTATCTTCAACGATTTACTAGTATTCACTCAGATCAAATGTGTGAACCGAAAGAATTGTATCTAAGTTTACAAAAAAATTGTTATAAACATACATTCTATAGGCTTATGGTATATTACTGATTATTAAACGTAGTTAGTGGGTGTATATTTCTTCACGCAAACAAATCGTTGTATAAAACAGCTATTTAAACATTGTAAAGCGACAGGTATTAACTATAATTTTGATTATTATTTATGTTTGCCTCATTTTTACTTAAGTTCTGCTGATTTGTACGGCATAATAGCCTTAGATTTAATATGATAGTGAATGTATGTTATATACTTAGTAAGTAATGAAGTAAAATGTCTTATTAATATATTTTCTTTTAATTGACAGACATATCATCTATCGAATCATACTTTAAATTGTTTATTCTTGTAAAGTGTGTATACATTATAAACGTGAATATAAAATAGTTTATCAACCTTGAAGATTTATGAACAAGAATTTTAACGATTCACCCTTTCAATCAATATTGTACCTTATGATAATACCCTAGATCGTTTTTTAACCATTGGTTCTACACCAAAAATAGTTAACTACCTTTGTGAACAAATAAGTTTGTGAGACACTTAAATTATTTGAATGAATTTGATCTACTCTAATACTTCAGTGCATAAAGAATATAAGTCATATGTAAACTGTTTAGTTATCATTATTTTTATACAGTGTTTATCTTAATATTAGGGAACTATCAGATAATCAATTGGGAACGCATTGAGGTTTTCTTTCTTTGACAACTGAAATGTTTGGTTTTATATAACGACAGTTTAAGGTTTGAGAGAAGAGGTGTCGTCGGTAATTGTCTGAACAAATTTATCATCTTGTGTTTGGACGAGGTTTAAAGATTATACATGTGTCAGCAAATTTGTAATAATATCAGATATCTACACACACGTTTTTTTAGCCTCCGTAATATTCTATTCTAAAAAACGTAATTTATTTATGTTGTAACAGTTTCCAAAAAGAAATTATTTTATTGAAATATCGTTTGGTATAATTTTGTTTAGTATTTTGTATAGAATTCAAATACAAATGTATTTATATGTTGCATGTTCATAGCTACTTTTCCGTTTGTTCAAAATAAACTTGCTCCATATACATCATTAAACAAAATAAAAACAAGTTCAAATTCGAAAAAAAATATCAAAAGATTGCTACTTTTTTACGTTTTATTTTGATATTTCAATTTGAACGATAGACACACAGAAATATAGACGTAAAACGTAAATATGTCATCAATGGTGCTTTATCAGTTTAAACTTCATAAAATGTTTACTTGTCAAAGGCATAAGGAAATCAAAAATATATTTAACAAATTTTACTTCAGTCATGATTCAGAAAATACTCAATGTTTGAAATGATTACATTATGCTTCATACATTCATACATTCATAAAAATAATAACTGTAAATACACCTTTCTTATTAAAGAATTCTCGTCAGACATTTTGTAAATAGAAATATATCAGGTTTCCTTTTAATAATGAAAGGTTTGAAAAAGAAAAGGTTTACTGATTTTGCGACAGGTAAAGTGATATATTTATTGAAAATATATTTCTAAATTCAAAAGTGCATTTAACTTAACTTACGATACTGGTTTCGTGCTCATTTATTTGAGAATTGAACATTCTTTAACTTTGATAAACGAGAATGTGTGTATTTTTGCTCTACAATGTTCTATGCTTATCAGACTGACAGATACGTTGAAAAAATTTAGATATGTTTAATAAAGGCGATTTATTTTGAAAAGAAATTAATATATTTGTAACTTAAAACAGACTATTGATTGTAAAAGCAAACATTTTAAGCTTATACACCGTCAAATAACGACGTTGTAATAAGTAATACAGATGTTGTTTTATTTTTCTCCCTGATAGAAAAAGGTGTCTGCTGTAATCGACACAAATCAATCAATAAATAATATTCACTTATTGACTTATTAAAAAATGTGTAAGTAAGTTTAAGAATGTGTGTGACATAGAGTATATTGAATGAGTGTAAGTGCAATACTGAATTTACTGCACGAGTTGAATAAAATTATATTCTGCAAGCCTCTTGCCAGTATCATATTGTTTTATTCATCGAGTTCAATAAATTCAGTTATGAACTGACACGAATTTAATATTCTATTTATCACATACCGAAAATAAAGACCGTTTAAAGTGAAAAAATAATCATTTTTCATTTACGCGCCTATAGTATAACGCTAAAATTTAGCGCGTCTTAACACTATGTTTATATAACGCTAATGTCGTCGCGTTAAAATATATGCACGGCCGTGCAATCCCATTTTTACGGAGTCGCAAAATCGGCAATGTTTTGTGATAAATGTAAATATGTAATTGTTAAATATATCTTAATTCAGAATTTGAAACAATGACAATTATGCAAAACCTTGCATTTTTGTTTTTTTCTGTTTTTTTATGTTATTCAGATTTGAATTAATTTTCAAAAGTCCATACATAGAGAAATATTAAGAATTGTTTGAGTGAAAACCTTCAAAGTCTGTAACAAAGAACATTGTTTAATATGGCGACAAGTTTATACTATCTATACCAGCCTCACTTTCATTATTGCGATCAAAATAGGGAAAACCGAGTTCGACTGAAAATATCATGGAAAGTGGCGAGATGTATGATATTTCTCTACAGACATGATCATAGCGGCCTATATACCACGGCTGATTGCTTTTAATAGTTTATTTTTTTAGTTTTAGTATATATAACATTGATTGACATGTATGTTTCAATAATTATCCAGGCTTCAGTATTATAAGATGATACAAAAAAGTGATCAGTTAAGCCCGCCACGGTAAATGAATTAAACTAATTTAAACTTATTAATTGTCAGGCAAGTCCGTTAAAACGTAGTATCACACCATTTATAAGCTTCCATTTATGTTCAAAGTCTACATAGCATCTAAAGTTCATGCAAACAATTAATTTTTATGATAAGATAAACTGAGTATATGAATATTAAAGTTAATATGTTTATCAATATAATTGTCTTGATCATCTATATGTGATGTTTAATCAAACTTATTGATATTTTTTAATGTGTACTGTTACATAATTTTATGTATTTACTTAAAGTTGGTAATGAACTTAGTGTACTTAATTGTAGCATAAAGTATTTGATAGACTTAAATAAATAAATGTTAGTCACAGTATTTCAATAACAGTAGCATAATACATATTCAATTATTTTTGTCAAAAGTCATTGTGCATGTTTAATACAAATAATTCTTAACCGCTGGATTAGATGGATCAAAACATAGTCTTTAAATGCTTTATGTTTGAAAAAAAAAAGAATTAGAAAATCAACAACATCATCATCTATACAGCACTACTTTTTTACTAGCCAATGTATGACAGTTCCTTTTGAAAGAATAAAGTGGTCTTAAATAATTCGATACGTCAATATATTTTCATCAGGAGATGCCTTAAATAATCAGTCATACGATTATTTTTTTATTTCATCGCCAAATGTTGTCTGCTGTGCTAAAACAGTTAATATACCTTTGAGACTTTTAAACAGGAGTTCCTTGTTATATAGCTCACACATGGTAATGCTTAAGAATTTTAGTAGGACATTTAATTTTCAATGATGTTTTTCTAGTAAGGATGAAGCATTTGTAAGACATGCGAATTAAATAAAGTATAACCTCCTTCAAAAAACAATCCTCCTTTTACAATCTGAAAAACCTATATATTTATATATTAATATCCAACCACCATCAAGTTGTTGTCTTGTAAGTAAAAATGCTACGACGGATGGACGGAAAGACGCAGGGATATAACATAATATAAGCAAATGTTTTAATGCATATCAATAATGTACTTAATATAAGTGATCAACCTATGAAGTTTAACAGTTTTATATCAATATGAAGGTCATCTGATACTGACCTTTGACCATGTGACCCCAACATAGATATGGATCTTTTCATTTATAAAGGCAATCATCCTTTTGAAGACTGTGGGCCAAATGGCCAAATTTTGAGTGTAAAGGTCATTGTGACCCTGACTTTTGACTTTATGACCTTAATATCAATAGGGGTTATGTATTAGAAATGACTATTCATCCTGTAAAAATTAATAGCTGCAGGATTATCAATACTTAAGTTATTGAGCGGAAACTGTTTACAGTTATAAGGTTAAAGTGTCCTTGACCTTTGACCTTATGAACCCAAAATCAAAAGGCGTCTTCTACCTTATGTGGACAAACATCCTATGAAGTTTGAATATTGTGGGCTAAATGTAACTTAAATTATGCTCCGGAAACCAAATTGCTAATGGACGAACGGAGGATATGGGCTTGAAACTCAATAGGATGATAAATATCATTACTTAGAAGTGCAATGCACAAGAAACGGTACTCTGCATTTTCTATTTTTTTTATTTATGGCCCTTTCGTAATTTTCATACTATATTTTTGTCCAGACCATTTCTCCTAAAGTATAAAAGCTATTGACTTGAAACATCATAGGATAATAGATCTCATTACGAAGAAGTACAGTATACAAGAACTGGTACTCTGCATTTCTTATTGTTGAGTTACTGCCTTTTGTTTATTTTCATAATTTATTTTTGTCCAAGCCATTTCTCCTAAAGTATCAAAGCTATGGTCATAAACATCATAGGATGATAGATCTCATTAAGAAAAAGTGCAGTGCACAAGAACTGGTACTCTGTAATTTTTATTTTTGAGTTTTTACCCTTTATTTATTTTCATTCCTAATTTTTGTTTAGGCCATTTCTCATAAATTATAAAAGCTATGGACTTGAAACTTCATAGGGTGATATACCTGATCGATAAGATGTGCATTGCACAAAAACTGCTGCTCTGCATTTTTTTTTATTGAGTTATTACCTTTTTAATTTAATTTTCATATTTCATTTTTGTCTAGTCCATTTCTCTTAAACTATATTGTTCACAAGGCGACACATCCGACTCGCGGAGTTCTAATTATAAATATATGTGACTAAAATATTGACTCAAGGATGAGCACAGTATTTCTTTAAATCTATGACAAAAATAAACACCATACAAATGTTATTCATCCAAAGTAATTGTAACCTTTATTTGTAGATACAGATGTGACAGAAATTTGGTAGTCAAATGTTTTACTGAAATCCATAGAAAAATCAATAAAAAAAACTTTAATGTGGTTCAGTTATACAGTTCTTTTAAAAAATAGTTTATAACTTTGACTTCACAATGGCTTCACAATGGGACATGTCGATTTTAAAGATATCAATTTTAAAATTAAATGGAGCATTTGAGTTAGTTTTAAAATAGCCCTTACTATAATTACTATAAACCCTTTGATTTTGATGTTCTGTTATTATTTAGTTGAACAATTGTTGTAAGATTTTTTATTTAAAATATAAAAAGATCTTAATAAAAATACAAATTGCTTATGTACATATCAATAAAAGCCATGAAAGACAATTGTTAACGACTTATAAATAAATAACGTAGATAAACTATGTGTAAAGAATTTTAATATGTTATGTAAGAAAGTAAGTATACAATAAAGGGCGATAAATGCATAAGATAAATATTCCTGCATGAAAGAAGAGTTATGCTTACATTTTACATAAGATATTGTTTCTAATATTTAATTTAAAAAAAAGAAATAAACAAATTATATATGTCATGTATGTAAAAATGTGTTTTCTTCTAGAACATAAATTGTGAGGAAATTAACACTGATGTGCGTCGGTTATATCAAGAAAGTGAAAGTAAACTTAACAAATATAAAAGTATGATCGATAATGCTATAAATGTTAATGTAACTTATCTACGTCAGATATATCTTATTTGCTTTATAGACTTTAAATTCAGATTATGATTATTTAAGATTTTGCATGACTTGTATCCCTATCGCAAACAGTCCTGATTTGTCAGGTTAAGATGTCCTGATTAGGCAAATATAATATATTGCAATACGTGTTATAGTGATACAAATACAAACAGATGCAATTAAGTTGTTACCTTACTTGAATGATATTTGTATGTAATTAAGACAATTTAAACAACAAGGAATAGAGAAATACAGAATCACTAAAGAAAGCCCAACACGACAAAATTGAAAATGTTGCAGGCTCGGTTTGATTGAGCCTGTTCATCGACCGTAATGGAAAGAGCAAGTTACCGTCCGCGCCCCCTTGCACCAGCTTAAGCTATAGAATAACATTCGTTTAAATAATAAGGGCTTGTTTACCGCGATCACTCTGTGTTTTGAATAAGGAATGACTTTGTATGATATTTGAGATGTATTTCAGAATTATTTTGGCTTAAACATACATTTGTTTCAATGTATATGCAATATAAAAATAGCCGAAAATACATTTTTGTACAAAGAAACAATTCTGATAATGCAAGCTGTTTGTTTTTGATGAAATGAATATTAATCATAAATGTCTATTGAGCGTCAATTTCCTTTAATTGCATTTTAGTAGATTATGACAGCATATTATGTATTGTTATAAGAGTAAACATGAGTATGTTGATTTAACTGGTATTTTACAACTTAAGATGAAGTAACTCTTTTATTATTTATTTGTGTACGTGTTTATTCATTTCTTTTTATTTTTTGTAATTTATAAACATTATATCACAATTGTCTATCAATCTGGAATATTAAAAACAACCTCGAACAATGTTTTACATATTATTATTTAATAGCTCCAGGTTTATCAGCATTTAATTACTAAGTGTGCTTTATATGAAACTAGATATTTAGGCGTATTATTCTCTTTCTCAGTGCAAAAACAAATTCCTGCGACAAAATCATGATACACTAATTAATTGGAAGCTCTGATCTTTATTCCTAGTGCGTAATAATTTAAGTAGCGTATGCCTTGTGATGCGACTATAGGTATATAAAATGTTGTCAACATGTAGACATGTCATTAGTGAGATTTTAAAATATTTACACATTATTATCTGCATTTGCTTTTTATTTATTCACGGAATAAACAATAAATATATTCAAAATTAAATAAGATGTAACGCTGTTGATTTAATTTGTGTCTTTTATATTAAGTTAATCTGAAATCACCAAAAAGTAAATAGAAATATTTATTGAAATCTAACAAGTGTGAGACAAATTATTATTCAGTAGGGCGCGGCCAATTTATTTTGATTAAAAAATGGTTGGATTTTTTATCTAAGTTATATTTAGATTGCATGACGCTTTGATCGATTAAAGCGCCTTTACAATTAAGACTTATTTTATTCCAACAGTTCTCTTTAAAAAGAACTTAAATACCGATTGTTAAATATAACATTATACATTTTTTGAAATTAATTTTTTTTTCATGATCAAAACAAAACGTAATTCATAATAGAAACAAAACAATAAATTAGAGAAAATGGTGGTCAAAATATTTGGAAACACCCGTAAAAGAACGTTGAATTCCACCAATTCATTCGAATAGAAAGTATAGTATTAAGTACGTGCATTTACTCATTGTTTAAAATGTGATTCATTTCTTAAATTGCATCATGATTGTTTTTAAGTCAAACAGATTTCCGCGTCTTAGGTACCACTGGATTTCATATTAGCCCAACTTAAAACCGTTAGAATACTTTCCATTTTTAGATAAGATGCACAATAAAATGACTATTCTGAAAAAGAGAATGATGAATTGATCTGAGAATGGGCATATAATTACGGTATATATTTTCAGTGAATACTATACAAATCTCGAACAAATATTACATGCCAATTACTTTGGTTGAGTCTTTTAAATCGCTGGATAAAATAGAATCTACGAATAGTTTCAAGAGCGCCGAAAATGGTTAAATTGAAAATGTTGCAAGCTTAGATTGATTAAACCTGTTCCTTGATTGTTTGGATGATACAAGCTAACGTACACGTGCCCCTATCCCTCTCCCTAGCATCAGCCTTAAGCGAATTTCAAACAATTAATTATAAAAATGACGGAATTTTCAATTTAGAAACAATAACAGATTTGTTGATAAGAGAAGCTTCTATGAGATTCTACAGTTAAATGAGATCACAAGTTGTGGACCATGCCCTTTTTAATGTTAAAATGACACTATTATTATTCACAAAGTGTACAGTACAGTTAATCCACTTTTGGAACAAGTCGTCTATAAGCCAGACATATCCATGGAAGTAACAAGCTAATGTTTAAAAGGGTATATCATACTGGAATTAACTTAGTTCATATGTTTAGCCATGATGAGTACATTCTGCATAAAATACTATCAATACATGTACATACTATGATATAAAATAACGAATTACAAAGCGATATATTTTTATCTTAGATTTGCTCTAACAACTTTATAACGGTGAGCACATTAATCGGATTTAGGAAAAATGAAACATTTTTTTAATGTTTCAAATATAATCATACAAATTTTGCTTGTATAATGTATGTGCACAACACAAATTGCTAGCGATCTCCGATGATCTTAAATATATTATTTGTATCTATTGAATTAAAAGTTAATTTTTTATACATGCAGTTATTAAAAAATAATAAATCAAAAGCACTTTAAGTCATCACTTGGGGATAACGTTAAACATTTTGGCTCTTTTTTAGTATGAATCATAACAAAGGTTATGTTTTAAGGATTTTCTGGGAATGCCTAGTAAAGGACATACCCTCAGGTATGGTTATTGAAACTAGTTTTTATTAGCCACATAATTTTTTTGCATTTTATTCGTTATTTTCAATCCATAAGATAAGAGGAATGAACCATTTGTTGTTGTTGTTTGTAAACACACTTTATAATTTACTGATGTTATTATTAATTGATATAATGTGTCTATGTCTTGTTAATCAGATATGTTTCATGACATAACAAAGTTATTTCACGCTTACAAAAAATGTCAATAAACCCGGAAGAAAATATAGTTTGTGCTCATTCAATCCCTAATTCAATAAGAACGATTGTGTGTACCGTATTCATTTGAAGTGTGTATCGATGTAAAAAATCGGTTTATAGTGACTGATTTTAAGTAACATAGTTTATATTAACCAAAAAGTTGCATTAATTGTCTCC